>NC_056732.1:165804005-165821505 GCF_019279795.1 Protopterus annectens
ACTGTGACCTCTGTGTGCACTTATGGGAAATTGTACTTTACTGTGTGTATTAGTTATCCTTTCCTCCTCTGGGAGACTACCTCCCTGGTGTTAGTGGTGAGGATTGAGGCTCCTTGATTGCTGGGTCAGGGCACGGTCGTCACACATACCACTTGCCAAAACGTTTCCCTATATTCCAACTTTTCCTCCCATAAACCCCCTCTAATATCCTTAGGAACTTTTTCTAATAAAAATAATAATATTTAGCATTCCTACATTTAAGCATATGTTTGTACAGGGCATTATTGAGATTTTTTGCTCTAATATTATAATAGTGTTCATATATATGTTTTTTAAGAGCACTCTCGATTTTTCCCACATAATAGGCATCACAGATATGTCCTTGCCTGGGCATCTAGTAACATAAAAAATGAGACCATCATACTGGGAGACATAAATATCAACTGGCTAGACATATCCCCACACCCCTCTAACTGCAATATCAATCTATATAAGTTCACCCAGCTAGTTAACACCATAACCAAGCCTAATAAAATTAATACTAATGGCTCAATCCTAGACTGGATTTTGGTGTCCAACCCAAATAAGATCACATCTGCTGGTACACTCTCCAATAGTATAAGTGACCACTTATCGGCCTTTATACAAAGTGAACGTACTACAACAATTAATAAACATCAGTACAGAGTTACCAGAGATAAATCCCAGTGCTGACCCATCTAGCTTTAACCAAAGGTTGCTTAGCATCAACTGGGATGCACTAAAATCTCTTCCCCTTGATGAGGCAGTTGAGTTCTTCAACTCAACCTTCCTCAGCACACTAAACAATCTCGCTCTCCTTAAACAAAAGAGAGTAAAGACCAACCATGCCAGTTGGCTAACAAGATCCACTAAGGATCTCATGAAATGCAGGGAAAAATCATGGAAAATCTGGCAAAAAAACAAAAACCCATCTGACCTTGCCCAATACAAACAGCTCCAAAACCAGGTTAAGCGCCTAGTACTACAAAACAGAAAAAGAACACTATCTTACATTACAAAATCAACACAAGTGAAACCCAAAGAGATTCTGGAGCTCTCTCAATTCTTTATTAAACCCAGGCTCTAGAAATAATCCTTGCCCAGACACAAATAAAACACCCACTGAAATTGCTGCAACCTTCAACCCCTATTTCACAGATGCTATAGCCAATCTGTTACCTTTCCCAAGACCAACTTGTCCACCACAGACATCTCCACAGCTAAAACCAGTACATTCCCTATTCCCAACTTTAGTCTGTCATGTATACCCACCTTGACTATTAAAAAAGTGCTTCCAAAACTCAAACCATGCACAAATGCCCCTGACAATATACCTGCAAATCTCAGCCAAATCAATTGCTTACCCTATCAGCATACTTCTCAACAGATCTATCCAAGAATCTTATATGCCCATCATCTGGAAAAAAGCTTACATCCTCCCTCTACACAAGGGGGAGCCCCAACAAAGATACCACAAACTTCTGCCCCATTGCTATACTATCACCCATCTCTAAGATTCTGGAAAAATGTATTCATTCTCAACTTCTTCGCCATCTGGCTCACAACCACATCCCGTCCCCCACCCAAAACGGATTTAAGCCAGGACATAGTACCACCACTGCCCTCATATCCTTCATGGACACTGTCAACCGAGCACATGATGCTTGTAAAATTGTATCTTCACTATTTCTTGATCTTTTTAAAGCTTTTGATACTATACCCCACTCTCGCCTTCTAACAAAACTCTCTGATACAGGTACCTCACCGCAAACTCTAAACTGTTACCTCACTAATAGGCAACAATCAACTAAATGGCAGAACGTTTACTCTCCTTTCCTAAACACCACCACCACTGGTGTTCCTCAAGGCTCCATTTTAGGCCCACTTCTGTTTAGCATATTTATCAATAACTTCCACACCGCACTCTCTCAAGGCTCAGTAATCCAGTAAGCAGATGACTCCACTACAAACAACTCCTCAGAGCTACACCAACCTACCCAAGATGCCCTCACCTCCACCGAAATTTGGATGTCTAATAATTATCTTGCCCCGAACCCCAACAAAACCAAACTAGTAATCTTTGCCCCCAAAAAGTCTACACCCTTACAAAAAGGAAACTTCATCATTCAATCTCTAAACGGTACCACCATTGACACTGCACCTAGCACAAAACTCCTAGGTGTCATCATAGACAAAAATCTCACATTCAACCTACACATTCAGTCCAATGTCAAAAAGATGCACCAAAAGCTTGGCACACTCTACTGACACAAACATCTACTCAGTGCATCAGCCACACTTTCCCTTGGCTCTTTTCTATTACCCTCTCTTCTATACAATGCCCCCTCCTCACAAATGTTCAGCACTCTCTAAAGACCAAACTAGACTCAGGCTACAACAAAACTGCTAAGTTTCTAACTAATGCCTCCTACTCATCCCACCACTGCTTATCATTACGCAACCTAAAATTGCTTGAACTCCCCAACTATCTCACCTTTATCCAACTAACTACAGCTCATAAACTGATTCATAATCCATCCACGTGCACTGCTCTATCTTCTATACTTACTTTATACCATCCTAACAGACCACTCTGATCCAACAACCAACTGCTCGTAAATGTAGAAAAACCCAAACTTTCAGGTGGCCAGATGCTTTACTCCTTTACCATCGCAAAACTTTGGAACTCCCACCAACACTTACTAACTCTCTTCAAGACATCTCTAAAACAACACCTCTCTTCATCTTGGCTGTGCACATGTGCTAACACCACATCTCATATAACCTAACTTCAACCATCACAACTATTCTCATTCCTACTCTATGACTCTGGCATCCTCCTTTCATATCCACCTGTCTTTTTACTTACTCTACCTCTCCAGCCTGTCCACTTCCCCTCCTCTACTAACCCTCATTGTCCTACCACTGATCCCCCCTGTCTACTTCCTTCTCTTACTAACCCTTATAGACCTACCATTGAACTAGGTGAGACATTCAGGTACTGTCGCAGCCTACCTTAATATCATACCACCACTTATATCTGCAACAATATCCACCGACTTTGCTGATTCCTGCAACAGGTCGCATATACCCTATTGCTCAGCTATTACACCTCCTAAACGTGCGAAAAGTTTAAGTACCTAGTCTCTGATTAATTCCCTTATCTGCTTTGCACCCACTGCATGAAGTGTCCTATACAAATTATGCTAGCTGAAAACTAATCATATGGAATATTCTAATATATATACTCTGTACTGCTTGCATAATATCGTCGATTTGAGAATGATTACTTATGTACTGTTTTTTTTTTCACCAATTGTATAAGCTGCTAATAATATGTACTAAATGTCTTTATTCATATAAATTTTGTATTGCATGTGAAATGTGTTATATGAGAGCCGCTGTGGTGCAGCAGTTGGCGTCGTCACCTCACAGAAAGCGGTTCTACCGTTCGATTCTCGGTTGGAGCGCCTTCTGTGTGGAGTCTGCATGTCCTCCCCATGGTCGAGTGACGTTTAAAGACATGCAGATAGGTGCATGCATGAATAGGTGTGCCTTCTTTGAAAGCTGGGCATCGGGCAGGCAACTTGGCACTGTAAAAATCCACTGCCAATCATTAGCAGACCAAAGTTCCGCTGTGGCAACCCCGAACTGGGAAAAGCTGAAAGACTTTTATGTGAAATGTCTTATATGTGGAGCTTTTCTCCCCGGGACTCTACTGAAAATGGGCACTTCTGGCCCAGCTGGATGATCTCAGTAAACAAATGCAAATAAATGCCCAAATGCTTTAAGACACTGACATCATCCCTCTGAGCAAGAAACCACCTCCAGCATCATTAAAGGATTACTGATCAATTGCACTTTCCTCAATAGTTTTGAAATGTTTCGAAAAAATGATCAAGGATCACATAACATCCTGCCTACTTGCTACATTTGATCTGTTACAATTCACATACAGGCCAAATCATTCTACTGCAGATGCCATAGCCTTAACACTTCATCACATCTTCGACCACCTGGAAAAGGACTGTTACGTACGCATGCTGTTCACAGACTTCAGCTCTGCCTTCAGTATGGTAATTCCACAACAACTACTGTCTAAGCTGAGTAATCTAGACACAGAAAACAAAAATATGCAACTGGATCCTCGGCTTCCTGACTGAAAAGCCACAAATAGCTAGAGCAGGGAAATCACTCAAACAGCATCACCCTAAACACCGGGGTCCCACAAAGTTGCATACTCAGTCCACTTCTTTTCACAGTTCTAACACCTGACTGCACAGCTATACATCAGTCAAACAGAATCATCACATTTGCAGAGCACACCACAGTAATCGGCCTTATCAAGAGGGAAGAGGAGGCCTACAGGGAGGATGTGCGCCAACTCGTTCATTGATGCACTGACAAGAACTTAGCACTAAATGTTGGGAAAACCAAGAAAATCATCATTGATTTTAGGAAGGAGAATAACTCACTCACCCCCTATCATTAATGGTGCCACAGTGGAGAGAGTAAATAGCACCAAATTTCTAGGTGTACATATCTTACAAGACCTAAGTTGGGCCACAACAATTCCTACCTTATAAAGGGAGTCCAATAATGTCTCCAGTTCCTTAGGAGACTTCATAGAGCAAACCTTTCCCCACATCCTACTTGCCTTCTACAGAGCCACAATTGACAGTGTATGGACAAACAACATTGTTGTCTGGTATGGAAATTGCTCACAAGCAGATCGGATGGCATTGGATAAGATCATTTAACAGGCCACAAAAATCATTGGCTCCAACCTTCAAACCCTACAGGACATACACTCAATCCGATGCTAAGGTAGAGTCCGAAAACTATTGAGGGATATACACCATCAGGCTTAAGGACTGTTCAAACTCCTTCCAACAAGGAAGTGCTACAGAAGAATTACATGCAGGACATCTAACAGCTTCTTCCCACACACTATAAGACTACTGAACAACAAACCTATAGTGTAACCCACTAAATGGGTAAAACATCACTTATGTACAATATGTCATTGTTATTTACATGACTCTCTACACAGCTTACTTTATAAATCTCTAGCTGCACTATGAGAAACTGTAAGTTTATGGCATATACTGATGGTGGGTAAGCTTTACATATGTGCCTCTCTTATTTATTTATAGTACTGTTTTTTATATATCCTTATATGTCTACCGAGTCTGTCCCTGTTGTTGCACTTGTTTTGTTTCTGCTGTAAAAAAGCTTTTAATTTTTGATTTTTATTTTTACTATTTAAATTTTTATTAATTTAATCTTCCTTCTGTAAACTGTCATTCTTATGGTACCAGAGTGTCGAAATTTCATACAGTGATGCATACTTTTTCCTCTGTGTTGATATCTATGACAAAATTTACTTTGACTAAACTGTAATGGATTTTTTTTTTTTTTTTTAATAATTGTTTCTCAACTAAAATTATGTGTGAGGTAAAAGATGCCAGCACTCTGAACTATGGTGTTGGGCAGCTGAGTACAGGAAAGGGCTTGTTCACTGCAATGGGTGGCTAGAATTTTTTTTATTTAAATAAGGAGAGGAATATTGTCAATTTAGCAGCACATGCAGGTTAGGGTTTGGCACATCTTGCATACTGTAAACTTTGTATTTGTTGTTAGAACACGGAAATATATATGTATATGTACATGCACAAGTACGCATATACACACGGGTCTACCTGATAACGCCGACACACCAAAACACCGACAATGAAATAACCGACACCACAAAACCGAAAGTTCAAAACCACGAAACTTCACATGCCCGACAAACCACAATCCCGACAATCAACAAAACAAATACCTTTTCCGAAAAACACACACACAACAGCACACCAAACACCTTACAATACTATCTATGCACTAACCTTAACCCAAACCCTAATCCTAAGGTCCGTCACTATCGTACACTTACCTTACTCGCACCCTAACCCTAACTCACTTAACCCGCCCTTAAACCTAAAGTCCGTCACTACTGCACACTTACCTAACCCACACCCTAACCCTAACGTCCGTCACTATCACACACTTACCTTACCCGCACCCTGACCCTAACGTCCGTCCCTACCGCACACTTACTTTAACATGTCGGTGTTCTCATCATCAGGATTTTCAACTTTCGATCTTCTCCGTTGTCGATCTTCCGGTGTCGGTGTTCTCGTTTTCGGCATTTGATGCTTTTGGTTAAATCAGGTAGACCCATATACACACACACATATGAGAAAGTTAAAACCTGGTTCTAAGCAACAGAGGTACACAAATGAAACTGGAGGACAAAGTTTGTTCATTGAATTTGCAAGATGGTGAATCATGCTTTCTAAATACTCTGACCATACATTTCCACATTTTTTGTAGACTTCAGAGCATGCACCTCTGCTAAACAATTAATATTTTTACCCGTTTACAACAAAATATTATTAATGGTCCAAAGCCACAAGACAAACCTTACCAGGTATGGATAATTCCACAAATACAACCATAATCATTAGATCAGCTATGAGCAAGCAATAAGGTATATGGCAAATATGGCCTGCACCTGTCACCCCTCGGATTCCGGATACCGGCTAAGGTTCTTGCCGCCCCTACAGTACCTTTTTTAGGCAAGGTTCAAATGACAAATTCACCACCGTAACAGGAACAGGCAAGCAAAAACTGAGGTTGATGCTACTCAATGCTAGAAGTCTAAATCTCAAAATGCACTCACTCGAGGCACTCCTTAAAATGGAGAATATCGATATCTGTGCAGTGACTGAGACCTGGTTCAAGGCTCCAGAGAGCACCCCTGCACTACCAGGCTATAACTCATACCACACTTTTCAGCCATGTAACCTGGACTGGAACACCAAATGTGGAGGTGTGTCCATATTCATTAAGGATATCCACACCTCTAGGCTAGTTGCTCAGCATAATGCAGCCGAGGTTATCCAAGTGCAACTAACTCTGGGCAAAACTGCAATCCAAATTGGAGCTTCCTACAGATCACCCACCATGCCCCAGGATTCACACTCCTCTTTTCTTGATGTACTGGAAAATATTAGGGTTCAACCAAACACCCTAATAATGGGCGATTACAACTACCCCACCCCACCATTAACTGGGAAAACTACTCATGTACCAACTCCTTAGCTCAACGCTTTCTGGAATTCATAAACTCCAATGCCCTGGATCATGTTATCCACATCCCCACCAGGGGCAACAATATCCTAGATCTAGTCATTACCAACATGAGTGACCGGTGTTCCACACCTGAAGTCAACACCTCATTGGTCCGATCCGACCATAAGCTAATTACGCTAGATATCCACATCCTGCCCCCACCCCCCATTAAGGAAACCATGGTAAAAAATTTCTCCAAAGCCAACTTCATGCTTCTTAAGACAGAAGTGGTGAACTTCATGACACCCATGCAGATGGACAATACAGTTACAACTACTGAATCCTACACAATTGCACTTTATAAGCACTTACATGAGTGCATGGATCGTGCTATCCCAAACAGAAACAAGACACTATCCTCCAAAAAAAGGAAGCCAATCTGGTGGTCCCCTGCCATAAACAAACTGTACAACAGAAGGAAGAAACTGTTGCAAAAGAGAGTAAAATCCCATGAGTGGAGGAGCTCCTTGGTCAGCCTCAGTAAGAAGCTGCGATCCCAGATAAAATCCTCCAAAGCTAGCTACGAAAACAAAATCGCCACTGAATCTAAAGACAACCACAAAGCATTCTATAGCTATGTCAAGAATCTCAATGGCAACACTCAGATCTGCTCCGAGTTACAGCACAATGGCACTGAATATACAGACCCAACTGATATTGCCAACATCCTGGCAGATAGGTTCAGTGCTAACTTTACCCCCCTCCCACCCCCCCTAAAGAGCCCATCTCTATACTGGAAGAATGCAAAGTTCCTGTAATCACGGTTGCACAGGTAAAAACCACACTCTCCAAAGCCAAGAACACAGCATCCATGGGACCAGACAACATCCCAGGCTGCGTTCTACACAAAATACAGAATGAACAGGCACCCCAACTAAGTACCATGTTCAATCATAGCCTCACCTCAGGCTTTGTGCCTGCTGAATGGCGCACAGCGACAGTTATCCCACTCCACAAGGGGGGAGCCACCACGGACCCCGAGAACTACTGCCCCATTAGCCTGACGAGCCTGGTCTGCAAGGCCATGGAACGTATCATCATGGTACTTATAAACAAAGACACTGGTAATCTCCAAACTCTGGACCCCACCCAGTTCGGGTTTGTAAAAGGCAAATCATGTCTCCTAAACCCAATAGACTTCTTTGAAGCAGTCACCAAAGCAGTAGATAAGGGTAAGGTGGTTCACACAGCCTACCTAGATCTTGCCAAGGCTTTCGACACCATCCTCCACTCTGGAATTATAGATAAACTCACTAAACTAGGTATAAATCCCTATGTCACAAGATGGGTTGCCAACGGGCTCACTGACAGAACCCACACTGTGAAAGTAGCAGACTCCAAATCCGACTTCAGATCAGTCAAAAGTGGAGTACCACAGGGTTCAGTCCTGGGTCCTCTCCTGTATCTACTTCTCTGAAGTACAGGCTAACACAGAAGGTCTTTGGCTAATGAAGTTCGCAGATGACTGCAAACTAGGAGCCATAATCGAAACTCCTAACGATGTGGACATCCTACAAAAGGGCCTCACTGAGACACATGCCTGGTGTCAAAGCCATGGCCTCAAGCTCAATGCCAAAAAGTGCATTGTCATCCCCTTTGGTAAAAACTCTGTACCCATGAACTACAACATAGGCGTTAGTATACTTAACACCTAAAGTGTGATAAGAGACCTTGGGACACAGGTGGACAGTAGTCTCTCCTTTGATAACCACATCGCCACAGTAGTCAGGAAATCCTTCTACGTGGCACAACCCATCACAAAAGGTTTCTCATACATAAAAAAGAGGTCATTGTTCCCCTGTACTCATCACTCATTAGACCCATTATAGAGTACAACGCCCCTTTTGGTATGCACCTCACAAGACAGCTACAACAACTGGAAAGGCCGCAGAAATACCTCACAATGAGGATTACCGGCTTCAAACAGATGCCCTACGCAGACAGTCTCAAAAAACTCCAGCTTTACTCCGTCAAATATCGCCTACTCAGAGGTGATCTCTGCCTAACATACAAAGCTATGTCAAACCGAGAGCTGTTGGATATGCTCCACTTAAAGAAATCCCATTCGCTCCAAGCTACACGCTCTAGGGACCTAAACCTTGTCACCACAATAAACAGAACATGCCGGAGGGATAGATTCCTGTCCCAGAGACTTCCCATACTCTGGAATAAACTACCTAGCTATATCAAACAAAGCTCCTCATTAGCACTCTTCAAGAAAAATCTTGATGATTGGATGGGAAATAGGAAATTCACCCCGGGGATCACCTCTGTGGCTCTGCTCGACGGTGGCACAGGAAAATAATTTTCTCAGGTGGCAAAAGCCAGGGTACCCTTATGGCTGGGCTTGTATAGGCCCCAGGGCCGATAGCCTAGTACCTACCTATGAACTTTCAATCACATGATAATTCTAATTACATGGAAATTCATCGGGGGGGGGGGGTTAAGTTAATTGCAGAGGAGCTCCAGTTCCAAAAATTCCAAGCATACAGTGTTCATGACTTGCACATTTAATAAAGAAGCAGAATTTTAACTCAGTACATTTCATTTACGTGGCTGATCTTGTGCTCTGTGCTCATTTTATTAACAAAACGAGTGTTGAATGGTCCACATATACCAGCTGTAAAATCAAGACTTGCTTGAGGGAGTTGACCAGTATCAAACATATGTCATACAACTCATGGCATACAAAATGATTTAAGAGGGAGTGACATTTTGGGCAGCAAAAATGATACCAAATGTCTCAACTTCAACCACATAAATGAAAATGGTGGTATAAGTGAGCCAAAACAGAAGATAACTATACTCAAAGGGATGCATATTTGTCATATTACAAACTAAACAATTAAGGTCTTCTAATGTATAATTCGATCATGTGTGGTACATCTTTAATTCCATATTTAGGATATGTACCTTAGGAAGTGTGTGTGTGTGGGGGGGGGTGAGTGCAACAGGCTGGAAGTTAACTGCACAAGTCCAAAACTCTTGGTTACACCACACTTTATTGTACTGCATACTTATCTTTGCTGCAAAATGAAGAGCACTCCCTCAAAACTGTCAGGATTTCTCCTTTGCAATACACAGCTGCTGGATAGCTGCTATGCAACATATAAACATTCTTTAAGAAGTCTTCTGCTAGCTGAATAAAATGAATATGTGTTGAAGCTACATGTCAATCACTAAAATATGAATAATCATCTGTTGCAACTTACAAACACAGCCTTCTTTTCTAACAGAGAAAATAGTACAGTTCAGTCTAGTACCATGAGTACCATATAAGAATAAGTCTGGTCAGGTTTAGTCTAGCAAGGAATTCCGGGATGAAAATAGCTTCCATATATAAACATTGCTTCTGGTGAGTACACCTTAAATAAGATAAAGGGATGAAATACAAAAACAAAAAGAGCATTCTTTAAAATGTTTAAGTCAGGCGTATGTAAAATAGGGTGCAACGGAAAGAGCCCTTCAGAGACCGCAAATTGTAGTTTCATGGAACCTTTTTCAACAATCTTTGCATTTTAATGAACCCTGTAGCTGCACACCCTGAAGCAGCTAGGGAAAACATCACTTTTAGACTCTACTGTGACTGCTATGCTATTAAATGAGTAGACTCTTGATTAGATTTAATAAAAAAAATTATGTTACATCAGCATTAACTAGCACCAGTCTCAGTTCAGAAATTTTACTGAAGATTTGTGCTATCATTTAAAAATGGAAAGCCTTAGAATATGACCTGTAATTTATTTCTTTATGCAGATAAAATCAGCATATGGCATTAAAACTCACAAAATGATTTTCATCAGGAACAATTAAGATAAGCTAGAAACAGCTCTGACACATACACAGCTTACTGCAAGCTAATGACAGGATATGTTTACTATATTATATATATAATACATTAGTACCTCTCCAAGAAACTGATTTCAATTGTATACTTTGAGGTTCTTAAACATAAATCAAATTTTATTTATGGTAAGTAAAAACAAATGCTCAGATGTTGGCCATATTCAAATAACTGTGTGTAAACATGTCTCTTTTAAACAGTTCTAAGAACAGCCCGAGATGTGTTAAAACTGGAAGCAACTCTACTACAGCTACAGAGCAGAAGCGGGAGAATGATGCAACTATGTCAAGCTAAAATCATTTGCCCTCACATAGGCTGCACTGTCCATTTACAACACAGTACCACTTTTTCAATTAATTAGTCAATGGGCAACAAAGAGAGATTTTTTGCATTTTTAGAGGTTCCTGCTTCTTTATAACTTGGCTATCAGGCACTAAGACCTCATGGAAACATTTACTGTTAATAACTTAAGAGGCGATCCTTCCTGAAGCTACAGGCTTTGATGCCAGCTGGCTATGCCTTTATTTAGTTAAGCAGTCCCCCACACCTTCCTCAATTCTCCCATGACAAGGTGAAATAGCAAGAAAACCAGTACAGCTCCAAAAGCCTGGGATAGGAGAATAAAAAAGAAAAATGAAGAAAGGCATGATGGGTGCTGCAGCTGCCAGGAAGCTTTTACAAAGATCTACTTCTAGAGCAAACTCTTACATACAGTACTTACTCCACCTTATTTCAAAGGGAGCTCTTAACTTACAGCATCATAAGCAAGAGTCCTAATACCAAAAATTAAGGTGTTTTTTTTGCTCCCTTTCTAAAGGGTACAACAAAATAAGTGACAGCAACTTAACCCCCTCTTAAAAGAGGGTAACAGCTAGGTTGAAGGAAACATCTGACTAGAAGCAACATCCAAACTACAGTACTTACTGGAAAGTAGTATGGGATGTAATTCATCAATGTTTCTGCCAAGTAACTATATAATTATCTGCTGCCTGTCATGGCAGTTCACAGACATGGCCCTGTTATTACTGCAATAGGCCCTGATGATCCCTACAGAGATACTGCAGCAATTCAAGCGATGAACAGATACTGCTTAGAAACCAGAGAACTCTGGCTTGAGCTTGACAGTATAAAACAGCTGATCACATTTTTCTGCCCATTTTGGTCTTGCGATTACAGTACAGTACATTTCAAAGTCCAGCTACTGTACACAGCAAAGCATTAGCTCCTAGACAGACTGATCTGAAGTGGTACAAGAAACAAATTTTTGAATAAAACCACAGCAGTTTTGCAGGAGCATGCCTTTAAATGAAGAAGAAAAAAATGTCTGTAAATCAAAGCCTGGAAGAAGCATATCTTTGAAGCTGCATTCCAGGGCAGGAAGTTTCTGGACAAGACGAGTTCAACAGCAGCCTGGAAAAGCTAGGGAATAACTGAATTCACCTATGAAGTCACTTAAATAATAAAGGGAAACAAATTAGTTGTCAATTAAATTCAGTTCTGCAAAGATATGCCTTATGGTGGGCCCTGATATGGATATAAAGAAGCCAGCAAATGTCCAGAATTTATCACAGTATCTTCAGGTGATTTACTTTCATCATCTTTTATTACATATTCAATACCAGTGAGTTTCACAACTACCTCATGTGTCAATCATCTTACTTTTGTACTGCTACTCACACCGCACATTTTGCATTACATAAACTGGGGCAGTTTGTGTAGACAGCTATAAGAATGAATTATTTAATTTCTGTTTTAAAGTTAGTGAAAAACACGGCTAAAGTGCAATGCATGGGCTAATAACAGAATGAAAGATTCCTGTGAAATGTGGCAGCTCAAAATCAGCAAAATGCCTGCTGTCTAAGAGTGCACTAAACAAAGGGTTGGCATAATGCTCAAGGTGTTTAACTCACAGACACAAGGTACAGGGTTTGATTCTCACCTTTGGGAAATTGGCTAGGCTTAAAATGGAACCTAGGAGCCTATGACACCTGGCCATCGAAATCACTGGATTTGGTAATCTGAACTTTTAACTTGGCCAAGAATGTGGACCGAACTCGAGAACATCAGAAAATTGCACAAATTAGCATATTTTGCTTGCAGGAAAATTAATTTATGGTCATTAAAAAATTAGAAGTTGAAATTCTGTGAGTAATGCTTTTGAGTGTGTAATGAAATGCCCAGTTGTTGCTATTATTCTGTTACACTTTTTTGTGTGGCTATAATCAAAATTAAAACAGATTGTTAAGTATTGTAGAGTGAATGAAGCAAAGTTTTAATAGAAAATAAAAGAAATGCAATTCAATGATAAATATGTACTGTGGCCTAAATTCCAAATGTACACCATCCAAATTCCAGAATTTAGCAGCAATTTTCCTGCAAAATGGAAAACCAATGACCTTTTTTATCTGCTAAATAAAAATAATGTGAAAAAATAGAAAGCAAACACATTTTCTGTATGCTGACATTTTAAATCTATTACATTTAAGATTCATCCACCTTCTGTTCCCCATTTTATTCAGGTCAGAGCTGCAGGTGGGGAGAAGTGGCATATCCAGGCAAGCAAAAGGCATAAGGCTGAGAACAAGTCCTAGATGGCATATCAGTCCATCACAAGCAGTATAAACAGATAGTCATACACTTCACACATACATATGGGCAATTTAAAAATGAGTAGCTTAAATCAAGTAAGTATACAAGACATCTCAAATTAGAGGCTTATGTTAGCTCAGGAGATTAAGGCAATGTGCTGTTAAACACTGTGCATCAGGATGCAGCTCACTGATTCCCTCATCCTGCATTTTTCTACTTTGCAAACTTGAGCAAGTGACTTAAACAAACAGTGCTTTGATGCAATCGGGAAACTGTGCAAGACTTCTCCACAAATCCTAGACTGCATGCCTAGTAACGCATCTATAAAATTCTGAATCTATATCTAAGAAACATCTTCTGCACAGCACGAATGCAGGCAGCATACACTATCCATAAACTTACAGTTTAATGGGTGGTGCAAAGCTTCCATTAGTACCCAAGATAGTGCCTCTAAAGTGTTCTTCATAATGAGGAACATTCCTCATTTTGAGTCTTTATCTTTAAAGGTTTATGTTCCTCAAAGTGCCACATTAAAAGTGTCTATCACACATACTCAACAGTTAAGATTTTCAACTGATACCGGTCACTGTGACAAGTAATACTTAATCATATTAATTTATCAAATTAACTTTTATAACTATAAAGTAACACATTTTAATCTGTGAGCTTCCTAGTTGAATTTGTTGGTAACCTGTTAGTAAGTGTTCCACGTTTTGCCCATTTGTCCACATTTTGGAAATGGAAGGTTGAGAACTATGCCCAAGTAGACAGAAGAGGAAGCCAGAGTAGGATCTCATATGGACATCAAATATCAAGAAGGTGTTTATGAAGAAAAAAAAACACCTAGTTTGGAACTTATCCACTTACAGTCTTACTGAATGTGAGCACAATGAGTTAAAGAAAGGGCTTTATTTTATACCTGCAAGGTATTCTGATTACAGTGATATTATTTTAGATGTGAAACATTTTGCTAGAAAACTTTCTTTAAAACTGCTATACAATGATAGTAATGATTGTTATGCTGAGTCTAATTGCTTCAGAAAACCTAGTACATTTGTGCCTGCTGTGAATTACCTTATTAATGCATTTGAGAATCTGTGTATTCAGGATATTTACAAGTTAAAGGAATCAAAAAGCAGAATGTAATGGAATTATAATTTAACTAAAGAAGAGCATTTAGCTCTGAAGCAACTTCAGAATAACCGTGACATAATTATCAGGCCTGCAGATAAGAATGGGCCTATAGTAGTTTTAGATTTTGTCTGGTACAATGAGGCTATGAATAATTTACTTAATAATAAGTTTTACTTGGTTATTAGTAAAAGCAAGGCTAAACAGATGAAAAACTAACATTCGATGCACACTGAATAAGTTGTATCAGCAGGAATTACTACAGAAGGAGCTACTTGACTATTTTTTGGTAAAAGATCCTTTACTTCCCATCATACAAGGGTTACCCAAGTTGCATAAGAATAGAACAAATCCACCTGTGTATCCTACTGCTGCTACCAGGAATTTGCTGTTGGTCACCTTAGATGTGACCTCTTTATTTACGGTCATACCCAATGACCTGGGTTTGGGTACGGTACAAGATTTTCTGAGGTTGCATCCACAGTTCATAGGTTCATAGGTTTATACTAGGCTATCTGCCCTAAGGCATTTATAAGCCTAGCCCAAAGTTTTGTGGCTTACGCCACCCCTTATGTTAAAAAATATTGTGCCCATTAGTTTGTTGTGCCTCTGTCCAGCAGTGACACAGAGATGATTCCCGGGGTAAACCTACGATCTCCCATCCACCGTCAAGATTTCTCTTGAACAGAGCCAGTGAGGTGCTCTGCCTCACATGGACTGGGATTTTATTCCATAGCATAGGGAGTCTCTGAGTGACAAATCTATCCCTTCAGCATGTCTTATTTATATCCGTGCTAAGGTTTAAGTCGCTTGCTCTAGTGGATCTGGTAGATTTGGATTTTTTGAGGTGGAGCATGTCCATTAATTCCGGGTTGGACATGGCCTTGTATGTCAGGCACAGGTCACATCTGAGCAGACGGTATGCGACTGAATAGAGCTGGAGTTTCTTCAGTCTGGCCGCATATGACAGATTTTGGAATCCCTTTATCCTTTTGGTGAGGAACTTTTGGGGTCTCTCCAATTGCTGCAGGTGTCGGGTGAGATACATCCCGAATGGGGCATTGTACTCGATCATTGGTCTGATAAGTGAAGAGTACAGGGGAACAATGACCTCACTTGATCTGGATGTGAATCCCTTCATGATCAGGTGGGCAATGTAGAAGGTCTTTCTAACCACTTTAGCAATGTTGAGTCACAGAGTATGCTTGTTAAGGTTCTGTTACAGTGTATATTAGAGAACAGTGCGTTCTTGTTTAATGAAAGAATTTTCTGGCAATGGAATGGCATAGCTATGGGCACATCTTGTGCCAATAGCTACGCCAATTCAGTTATGGCAGTATGAGAGGATAAATATATTTTCAATACACCCTATAAACAACAAAAAGGTTTGTGGATGATTTGTTCCTTCTGTGGAATGGAACAGAAGACGAACTTAGGGAATTTGATGAATATATTAATACTACTACTATACTTTTAAGATTTACTTCTAATGTGTCCTCTAGTAAAATAGATTTTTGGATGTCACTGTAGAGATGGATGGTGATGGGGGTTTGTTCACTAGATTATATAGGAAGTCTTGTCATGTTAATCATTTATTAGCTAGAGACAGTGCACACCCCCCCCCCCCCCATCACAGCTTTCAGAATGTTGTCAGAAATCTAAATTTAGAGCTTCTAGGTTTAATGTCCAGGACAGTGATTTTGACAACCAACTTAATATTTTACACATGGAACTGGTTGACAGGAGTTATGATACAGACAATATTTTAAGGAACACAGGTGAGGTTCAGTCTCTTCGATCTAGCACAGCTAAACCTTACTTTTCTAGAAAGACACATCAGGCAATGAAGGATAGAAGAAAGGATTACAAACTTAGGGTTCCCCTATATTATTCTTCTGACATTTCCCCTATATTATTCTTCTGACATTTCTTCCTATATGAATGTTATTAAGAGACACTGGGGAATTTTAACAATGGACCGTGACATCAGTAAGCTGATACACTACTCCCAGATTCCTATTTAGAAATATGAAATCATTGAAAAGGCAGCTTTGTTACCCCACCATGGATTCTGTGCAGCAGAGAAATAAAGTCACAATGCCCTGTGGTAGGACTTCAATGTGTTCATACACTGATGGTGCAAAATTTAAACATCCAGACCAAAAAAGAGATTATGAGTTTCATACATTTGCTACTTGCAGTGCGGAACATGTTGTTTATTTAGCCCACTGTAAGGAATGTTCCAAATTTTATACAGGAAAGACTGATAGGGCTTTAAGGGAGAGAATAAAGGAGCATGTGTATTATATACAAAAGGGAAGCACAATTAGTGTTTTGTCAAAACATGTACTGGCTACTGATTCTAGGCACACATTAAAATTTCTTGTTATTGGTACAGTCTATGAGACTAAGGGGTGAAGATATAAGGAATCAAACAGAGCAGATGGAATCTAAATGGATTATCAGGTTGAGGGGAGATTTTGGGCATGGGTTGAATTAGTTTGTACCCATTAAACCCAAACTGAAAGTCAAGAACACTAGCCAGACAGAGAGCATTTGCCTTTGCATCTACAATTATACATGTTTGTTTTCTTGTTAGCTAAAGCAGTATTTTTACTTGCTTATATGAAGTTTTCTATATATTTTATACAGTATTTATGTTCTGTTTAAATGACATATTTTAACTGTATTTCTTTAAATTTTGTGGTCATGTAATTTAACAATGTTTCACTTTTC
>NC_056732.1:165826505-165904005 GCF_019279795.1 Protopterus annectens
TGGAGTCTCAGGTGGGCCGCTATTGCCGCCAAGACTTTGGTGAACACCCTGGGGGCTGAGGTGAGGCCGAAGGGGAGGGCCCTGAACTGAAAGTGTTTGGCTCCCAGCCGGAAGCGGAGGAACCTCCTGGAGTGTCTGTCCACTAGAATGTGAAAGTACGTATCCTTGAGGTCTATTGAGCACATCCAGTCGTTCTCCCATAACAAGGGGAGAATAGATTGCAGCATGACCATCTGGAACTTTTCTTTGGGTACTGCCAGGTTCAAGAGAGAGAGGTCGAGGATGGACCTCAAGTCCCCCGTCTTTTTTGGCACCAGAAAGAACCTGGAGTAAAACCCTGATCTGAACTGATCTGGGGGGACAGGTTGGATGGCTCTTTTTTGTAAAAGCTGCTGAATTTCTGTAACAGCTGCCTCCCTCTGATTGGGTGGTACATTGGGGAGGCTTCTGGTTTTGGGGGTTACAGTAAAGGGAATTTGGGAACCTCTGGATATGATGCGAAGCACCCAGTGATCTGTTGTTATGGACTCCCACATTGCTAGGTGCCTCGAAAAATGCCCCCCGACTGCCTCCAGAGCGGAGCAGCCGGGTAACCCCTCAGGGGTTCTGCGTGGGCCTCTCAGAGAAGGGTTTTCTGGACCCAAAATTCCTGGGACCCCCTCTGCCTCTAGGGTGGCGTTCTCCCTGTCCTCCTCTGCCATGAGAGGACTGGTTGTCCGGAGCAGACTGGGATTGATGCGTTTTCTGGAACCACATCTTCTTCTGACCCTTTTGGTTCTTGGAAAAGGACCTCTGGGGAGCAGAGAAGCGGACTCCGACGGCAGACAACGTCTTCCCGTCTTTCTCGCTCTGGACTAAAGTGTCACAAACGGTTTTGCCAAACAGTGCAGAACCATCAAAGGGGGCATTCGCGAATGACGCCTTAAAGGTTTCCGAGAAGTCACAATGTCGGAGCCAGGCTTGTCGCCTCATGACCAGGCCGACTCCGCCAGCTCTAGCAGCTCCCTCAGTGGCATGAGACAAGAGCCGCATACAGGTGTTAGAAACTGAACGTAGGGTGGACATTCGGGAGGAGTACAGTTGTTTGTCCCCTTCCGACATGGACTCTGGGGGGAAGCAGCGTATTCTTTTATTAGATCCCGCTGCATCCGAATGACGTGTGCCATATAGTTCATTGCCCTCATTGAGAAGGTTGCTGAACTGAAGGCCCGCTTCCCAAGGCGGTCCATTGCATGAGACTCCTTGCTCGGTGGGTGAACCGCGGATCTCTCCTGAGCCAACTCTCTCTTGGTGGCCGCCGCCACCAACATGGCATCCACAGGGGGACCTCTGCTCCAATGGGGTCTGTGGGGGCACTCAAGATCCTATCTGGGCGCTTGGGGACTGGCTCTACAGTGTCTGGCTCCTTCCAAGCCCTGGTGGCGATAAGGTCCACCAGGGGGTCGGGGGGAGGGGACACCCAAGAGGTAGATGGTCCTGCTTCGAACGCCTCTAGGAATACGGACTCATCTGAGGAAGCCTTGGGGACAGACCAACCCCCCCCCCCGATCCTAAGCATTTCCATGATGTCTCCAAAGGAGACATCCTCGGGGGGTGACCTTGGGGAGCCTTCCCCTTCATCTAAGTCCGTATCTTCCGTAAGGGACTCGGGGGAGTCCACGTGCCTCCTCTTACACTTAGACTTGTGAGGAACCTCCTCTGGGGGGCTGTCTGAGAAAGTCTCACCAGCAATGTCATGTTCCGAAGGAACACCCAGAGGCGCTGAAGCAGGCTGCCCCAAAGGCCGGGTGATGGGAGCCTGGACCAGCTGAGAGGGAGTGCAGGGGGGAGCCGAAGCCAGGACCGGAGGCCCGGGTGCACTCAACAGTGACCTCTCCACCACAGCGAAAGCCGAGGGGGAGCCGCTCTCTCTCTGATCAGAGAGCCGACTCCCACTCGGATCCAAAGCGGGGACTGGACCCGGGGCCGAAACCATCGGATCCGAAGAACCCATTTGCTCCGACCGGGACTGAGCTGAAGGCAACTGAATCCCTCGGATCTGAAGCTCGGCCCATGGCTCAGAGACGTCGGATCCGACAAACTAGAGGGAACAGTCGGAGCTGAAGTGCCCAGCTACCCCCGGATCCAACACGCCTCGGCTCCGAATGCTCCAAACCCGGAAAACGGGATGGAGAAGGAGCGATTGGAGCAAAGAATGGGGTCGAGCTCCCCGCAGAGGGGGGGGGGGCAAGAGCACTCCCATCTGCAGCTGGGCCTGGATTAATCTCCTCATCATCCGGTCCATGTCTGCATCAGAAAGGCTATAAGTGGACCTCGAAGAGGCCACCGAGGCAGGCCTGGAGTGCCGCCTCGATGACCTCGATGGGGACCGGGTCATCTCCTCCTCGGGTCCCGGTGAGAAGCAAGGGGACTGGAGCTGAGGAAGAGGCGATCCAGAAGCCCTGGAAGGAGAAGCCCGTTTGGCGGATGGGGCCAAGGAGGAGTCCTCGGCCCGCCGCTTATGGTGCTTCTCCTTCCGCTTGTCTTTCCTGGCCTCCCTCCCCTCCGGGGCCGAAGCGGGAGGTTGAGTCCCGATCAGAGGGAGGGAGGCAGGAGTGGCCGCCACCGAAGGCTGGGTAGTGGCCACAGAAGTATCGGAGGCCAGAGCCGGATCTGGGGGCAAAAGGCCCGCCAGAATCAGCTTCGACGTCCGGTCCATAAGTGCCCTGGGGTTGAACACGGCACAGATCGCGCATCCAGAGGAGAGGTGTTCAACCCCAAGGCACCTAACCCACCGAGTGTGGCCATCCGCCGGTGAAAGCTTGTGGCCACACTCGGTGCACTTAGAAAAAGTGGCTTTAGGGGCCTCTGACATCTTAAATAAAGGAAACCACACTCACTAGGCCCCTACACACACCACAGACACACACTACGACCAGCGACGGCAGGGAGGAGAAAAGGTACCACAAATTTTAAAATTTGTTTAAAAAAGATAAAGAGGGCTATAGGGGAACCTAACCAATCACTCTCACTCACACTGAAAGAGAAATAGTAAGAAAAAAGAAACATTTTTCCTCACAAAGTTTATGATAAAGGCGGAGCTCAGGAACCTAGCTTGTAGCTTGAAGCGCGGCAAACTAGATCTGAGGTCAGTCAGGGATGGCAGGGGATTATGGGTAAAGAGAGGAGCTAGGAGCTCGGATCTATACTGTGGTAGAAGTTGCCGGCTCGGATCCAAGATCGGATCTGTATCCCAAAGGTTGCTGACAAATGAAGTGACTACTTCAGATCTAGTGTTTTCATCCATTTAATGATATGGACTTCTTCAGAATAGAACAGCAATACACTTTGATTCCAATATATAGTATTCTCAGATCATGTAACAAAATACTAAATACTGTACACCAATCAAGTGTAAGCAAGCAATGATAGTTTGTAATTCATATAAAATAACCAATAAACTATGCAACATTTGAACAGTGAAGACCCAATACAGTAACAGAAACCTTATTTGCGGCATTTTAAAGCATGTTTTACATTCAAATATTCATTAATGCCAGGTGGGGCGTCTGCATTCAGTCTGAGTTGCCATAGCAACTCTTTCATTTCCAATAAAGTGTTTGTGTCTCTGAAAAACGGAGGGACATTATCCAAAACTAAGAATTTAAAACCAGCAAAATTAGTGCAATTTAAGTTATGTTTAGCCAATGCATAACTATGATCTGCATTCCTAATAGCAGCACAATGCTCCTTTATTCGTGTAGAAAGTCTTCTCATGGTTTTACCTACATAGAAGGAAGTGCAGGAGGTACAAATAGCAGCGTACACTACATAAATAGATTTACAATCATAGTATTCTTTAAATTTAATGTAAAAATTGTTATGCTTGAACTTGTAATCATATCCTGATAAAATGCAGCGGCATGTAATGCAAGAACCGCATGCAAGCATCCCTTTAATCGTATTATTCGTCATTGGGGAAAACAACAACTGTGAATCCCTATATTCAAACGGGGTTCATAAAGACTTCATTTTTTTTATGAGTAAAAATCGGACCTACACCCAGTTTGTCAGATACTTCCTGGCTGGACAATAAAATATCCCAGTTATTAATAAAAACCTCCTTAATACCTAGAGAATCCCTACAAATCAGGACCGGGAAACTTGTACATCTATCAACAGCATTATTCGCACAATGCTAAGTCTTATGCAGAGGATTTGGTTATTTAGCAAAAATTCAAGGAAGGGTGAATCAAAAAGTTATTTAAAAGGCAGGTTTTAGATTAAGGAAATATTAAGGGGTTTGGTGAAATAGAAAAAAAGTTGAAAAGAATTTATACTACTTGGTAGGAAATGATACATTAGGGGTTAAGCTAGTCTGGCAAATTTTGTTGAGGGTAAGGCTGTAAGTAGCAATTCCTGTGGTACAGCATTTCCTTCAGCCCTAATTTGCCTACTATGCAACCTTAAGCAAGTCACTTAAACAGAAATTGCTCCCTGGTCACCCCTGAATAGGGACTGTGTGTCCAATGGGCATTCCATGTTAACAAACCGGTATTATTACCTATTATTATGAAGTTTGGTGAATACTGAATTAGCTGAAAGTGAAACTGGAAGAAATAAAAAAAAATACTGGCATGGTGGAAAATTTTATCATATAATAAAAAGGTATACATGTTAAATACATACATTTTGGATACATTTGGTTATAATTGGGGGAATCTACATCTTTCCAGGAAAGATGTAAAAGGAAATTATATATGTTTTTAATTTTATACAGATTTGAGACTGAACCTTATTAAGAGATCAATATAATGCAATAAAAACAAAGGGGTATGTCAGAAAATTCCTGCTTTTTTTAATTATCAGTGCACCTGTTTTGAGATATTAATAATGTGAAAACATGGAGAACAAAATTGTGGGAAAATTGTTAAATGAAAGGTATGAAGAGATATGGAAACAAGTAAAAGGGGATTGAAGGGACAAAAAAAAAAGATTGCAGAAAGAAACTAATACATAAATAAGGTAATGATACAGAAATTAAAACTTGATGAATGCCCTGAAAAAAGAAATGAGTGATAAGAAAAAAATGAAGCAAGATAATTTCTTGTATATCCATGGATTAATTTATCAGGTGATAGAATTGCAATAAAGCAAATAATGAAAAGGTTTGAAGATTTGTATGAAGCTAGAGACATTTTGTGGAGAATTTTGTTAAACAAGTCACCTATTAAGGGAAATATGAAATATAAAGTAAGAGACGAAAGAATGCGTTATGATTGCAAAGTACAGGACATCGCAAAGAAATGTATTTTAGAATATTAAATGAATTAATCTTTTTGGGAAAAGCTAAAACATGTATAAGGTTGATAAAGTTTCAAGGAAATGAATAAGGAAACTATATTATATGGTACATATGAAAAAGGTAGGAAAGAGAATAAAATATTTGTTATGATACGGGTATTGAGAAAAAAAGATGTGGGGATTATTGTATAAAAAAATATAGGGGATGAAGATGAATTGGCTGAAATAAGAAAATGGTTTCAGAAAAAACACTGGAGAAGACAGACGGAAACTTAGGAAACTGTAATGAAACTAGTAAACAGTAAAGTTGTATTACTGATGAAGAAATTGTAAACAGAATGTATACAGGGTTGTAAAAATATGTAAATAATGTGTAAATAGCACGCAAATAATGCATATATCTAAATAAAGCAATCATCCCTACTCTTTTGTGGTAAGTGTCATGGGATCTTTTACACCCACCTGAGCTACAGCCACCTCAGGCAGATGGGATCTCAGTTTAATGCCTCATTAGAAGGCTGGCAGAAGTAAGACTGAAACACCTCCTTATGCTACATTGCAGTGTCAGTACTGCAAAATAATCTAAATTAGACGGTGTAGGACTCGAACCCTGGCCTTTTGATTTTCCAGCACCAAAGGTGAGTGTGTTACTTGATGAGCCACGGACAGTGATGCAATGAAACTAAAAAGGAGTAAGTAGCTATATTATTATAAAGAAATAAAATAAAACATAAATAGGTCAATATATATGGCAATTACATAGTGCATGCAGTAGTCAATCTCAGATGGTATGTTGTAGTTTTTTTATGTGAAATATTAAAAAAATTGACAATATTAAAAAAAAATGAAGGTTTACAGTTACTGTGGAAAACATTAAGTTGGCTTATACACTTGTGAAATCTGTGACATGAGGACTTTGGATAAACCCTGCTATAAAATGATAAAACATGCCAAAGCTATGTATCTTTAAGAAAGAAAGATTGATTGATTATTGGAGTTTCAGCAGTTCACAGCAGAGTGCTCAGAAGTGACACATGTTCGGTGATGATTATGCCATTTGGTGGGGGGTGATGACAATGGGCTGCTTTCTTTGTAAAGTATGGGACCATATTTTTTCAAGTGTTAGACTGCATCTACAACTGCAATGTAACTAGATGACAAGGCACTAGCAGTACATCTCAGAATCTGAGAGATATTTTTGACTGTGGAAGGCAAACTGCAGTGGTCGGAACCAGGTTTTCCTTGGACTGACTTTTTTTGTTTCAAGAGGATATCTAAAACTGTTTTGGGGCGAAAGTAACTTACACACAGGCAGCAAAAAAAGTCAACAGAGTTGGAACAGTATTCTTAAACATGGTCAGTATTAAGGGGAATAATCACATACACTATGTGTTGCAAGCTTACAGCATCAGCTACAAAGCTAAACTAGGAAAATTAACCACTTGGCTACAATTCCTTGTTAATCATATCAAAGAACACATGCAAAAATATCCAATAAAAACTATGTGCTGAAAAATAAAAATATCTTAAGCTTCTGAAAAATAAACTATATGCATCTTGAAATCTAGTTCTCATGTTTAAAAAATATGTATTTCCCTCAGGATCTTAAAACTGATGACCTACTTTTTGTTCACAGTATAACTCTTTGTCCTGCAAAGTACCTCTCATGCCTGGAAACAACAAGGTACCTCAGAAAGAATACTTGTGAGTAAGTAAACAACACTGCATTTGATGTTTGAGTGGAAGAGAATAATAAATCATAACATGCAGGTTTCTTACAGCTAACATTGCTACATTCCCAAACACGTTTTATTAGTAGCTCCCCATGTAACAGAAGAGATGCTCACTATACCTGCTCAAGCTTTACTTGAAATCCTGGCTAGTGCATAACATAGTTGTATATAGACTGTGTGATTCAGAGATTTCTTCAGTACTGCAATTCTTATTCCAGTCCCCACAAGAGCTTAGAACAGACTGAAATCTTGGCCTTAGAATAATAACACGTTTTATTGTAAGTAGAGCATACTTTCGTGATAATTTATGAAACACTAACCTAAACCTACATACATTTTTCTTGGAGAAAAAAAGATGACGTGCACCATTACAGTTACCATACAAGTAAATCTTCAGGTAGAAGTCACTGTAAGTACACATAGCAGTAAAGCCTTCAGTAAATCATAACATTTGAGTAGAATCACAAGCAGTACTATTATTATTAGGGAGATAAAAATGTGACATCATTATTCAGTTTACGACAATAACCGTGTGTACAGAGAAGGGACACATTTATTTTAAAAAGGAAATGTTTTTATAAAAAGAAAATTGTTTCTATACAACCAACTATGCAGTCGATGGCAGCTAGGCAAAGACCATACTGGCACCTTCATAGATGAATAAAGTGTACTTGTGTCAGTAAATTACCATAACAGTATATGATGGCGTGATCACTGCTGCAGTAGCCTTAACTATGTGGGTTATAGCCTCGCAAGGATTTAACAGCTGGCCAGCTTCCAGGCACCATCCGCTAACCAAAACTGTCAGTCAGCTTAATCTGAGCTGACTAAAAAGAAGATTTGGAAGCCAAGCCCTTCAGAACTTTCAAGCCAACAGAGACAGGGAGACTGAGCTCTGAAAGAACAATTCAAGGAACAAGAAAACATGAGTATTCACACCTTGGCATAAACGCACCAAAAAACAAGGTTGATCGAAGGAGGTAGCAGCAACTGCAGCACAGATCATTAGAACATCTACTATTATGATAAGTTTACTTATACAACCACAACTGTACTGCGTTCATCATATTTATCATGGTTGTAATTGCCTTCAGAAATACTTCTAGAATCCAATATTTTCCAAAATGCCATAGATGAACACAAGGCCCTGCAAGAGCAGGCCTCGACTCTGCATGGATTAGTTTTGTTGTGGTGAAAAACAACAAAAAGTAACAGTCTGAGACAACCATTTGGAAATAGTCTGTTTAGACACTGGATTCCCCTTCAGTCGGAACAACTGATATGAAAATCCAAAAGATATGGTTTTGTCACGACAGTACCAGAGCTGTTTGTGGACAACCAATATATGAAGCATTCTTTCTAATAAAGTGATCTAGATACACAGAGCCTTAAGAAATGCTGAAGTCTGGATGAGTAGGGATGTAATGGTAAGCATATTTTTAATCCAGGAAACTTGAATGAGGAAGAAGAGGTAAAACATTGTGAAGTGTCACCATTTTGATCTTGGGCACCATCACAAACAGGTTTAGGAAAGATAGATACAGAACTGGTCTCCAATCATTTTTAGCACTAAAACATCCTTGAATAAAAACCTTTCCTAACATGGAAAGAAGGAACTGTTCTATATCATTTCCTAGGACAGCATGTGATGAAGGACAGGTGGAAATAAAACACTCTGGTCTATGAGGAATCACCCCCTTTAACACAGGAATTTCCTCCCACTGCCATCTGTAACCTTGCTAAATGTTCTTGGAACCCATTTGTCTGGAACCATCTGTTGCCAAGGAGAAAAGTACTGAATCAGACTTTTTGGAAGGGAAAGGGGGCTGCCAAGATGGAAGGGGGAGCAAGCCCCTTGAATAGTCGGTCTAACTTGGACTGTCCTTTTTCTGGGGAGTTTACTTAATTGTTTTGGGAACCCCCATGGCATTTTGTCTGTTTACCTGCATTTTGTTAAGGTTATTTTTTTCCCAAAATTTGATGTGGGTTTAGAGAGTTCCTTAGAAAATAAGGAAAGGATGTATGGAAATCTTAGAGATGCCCTATATCAACTTACCCCTTTCATCACAGTTACTGATCACTTCTGCAGCAGAGAAACCAAAAATGAAATCTATTTCCAGAAATTATTTTAAAGTCTCGTTTTAAATCATCAGGGAGATTCTAAGAATGTAGCCAGGTAAACCACCTCAAAACAGTATCATTAGCCATAGCCCTGGAAGAAGTATCAGCAGAGTCATACACACACACACACACACACACACACACACACACACACACACACACACACATGTAAGTAATGAGTAGTGACTTGTACAACTGAAGATACTAAATGATTTAAAGCATATTTTTCTTCACAAAAATAAATTGTAGACAAACACTTTCCTCATACTTTCACAATTAGTTAGAATAAACTTTAATATAAGCCTGATCATTCAGAATTCTAAAAATCAAAGCTGCAGAAGCATATACATTTTCAAATACTTATCAATAATCTTCCCATCCTTATCAGAAAGAGTAGGACTGAAATTAACTAAATGATTACTAGCAGCAGGATTAACAAAAGCTACAGCTGCTGGGTCAGGTTTGGGAAGAGAGTATAAAATCAGAAAAACTGCAGGCAATGACACACACATCCTCCAAAGTTGACAGAAGTGGGGGTGAATTTTCTGGAAATTCCTTCTGTAACCGCCCATAACATTATCTGAGAGACCGAGAAACTGCAGTGTTCTCCCACTAAAAAGACTCTGGCACATTTTGGAAATACTCTCAGAGAAAGAAAAGGGAGAATCAGAAAATGAGCTCTCCAACGAACATGAATAGGAAATCATAGGGGAAAACCCTATATCGGTCCCTTCATCTTCCACTGCAGATTCAGAATATTGAATCTCTTCAGGAAAAGAAGCATCCCACTTTCTTTTACCAGAAACTACCTCACAAGAAGGATCAACAGCCTGAATTGCACCATGATCCAGATCCAGTAAACTACTCTTGTCTAAGGAAATTTGAAGAGTGGTCGATACATGCTTATTTTTTTCTGTTTGACAGGAAAATATGGCTAACAGTGATATTACTGGCAGAAACAGCTTCCTAAGTGACAGGGACAGCATTCTGACACAACAGGGAAAGCCTTCCCTCTCCCAAGACCAACAAAGTGCATCTCTCCCTTGCCCAACAAGGGGACAGCAATAGCCACCAAGAATGTGTCGAGCTCCTGGTCCACAGAGAATGTAGATGCTACACCACAGGGATCTGGGCTAAAAGATGAGTGGTCTGAGGTGTAAACAAAGGTCACAGCAGAGTGACCCACCTTTGGCTGAGGCAAACTGTTAGCATCCTGTGTGGCAAAGGCTGTTTGTCTAACTTCATTTGTTTGTGGCTGGTAGAAGGACTTACCATGGGACCAGTAGTTTGTTCCATGGTCAAGCCAAAAATGGTGCCTCTTTCCCAGGGAAAACATGCAGCTAGTAAAAAATAAAAGCCTTTAAAAGTCTTTCTTTTTAACACACAAATGTGGTAAAAAGCACTTTGCTAGCCCCCAAAAGTAAAATAAACACAATTTCTATACAGAAAAATGGTTTTCAGCTACTTCAAATAACTTTCAAACTAAAAGGAAAAAAAAACATTCTCATCTAAAAGTACAGCAGTCTCCTGGCAGCACTTTAAAATGCAAACTCCTAGCTTAAAAATAACTTTCCTGAACAGAAAAGTATTAATAAACAAGCACATTTTCAAATGCCATCTGCTCTGACTTGCAGAGCTTAGCACCCTTTTTCCTCCTATTTGGTTATCATTGTCTCTGGGATGTCAGCATGTACACATTATAAAGCTTCTAGCCACCTATGAAGTTCTTTTTCACCAAAGTATACCCTAGGAAGAAGTTCCTTGCTAATTCTTGGGTCAAGTCCTGGCCTAAGGTAGAACCCATCACACCATACCCTTGAGACAGAAAACCAAATGAGGTTGAAGACCTTGAGACTACCCAGAACTTCTCCTTGGAGACAAATTCATTTACACAGCTTAAATCCAGAATTTGCCTCTCTCCTCTCTTTTTTGGCACCACACAGAACATGAAGGAATATCTAGGTCCTCCCTGTTCTGGTGGGACCTCTTAGGTGGCTGTTATGGACCTCTTTTCTTGTCACAAGGATGTTTGGTACAAATTCCAACAATGTCAACCGCATGGCCGGTGAGGAAGGTACTGCAAAGCACTGTGACCACAGGGTCAAAAACAGTCCCAGTGTGGTTGGTTCTGTTGATGCTAAATAACGCATCGCAGATTACAAAACTAGTGCTGAAACAGGTGCAATTGGGGAAATATCAGTAAAGTTGGGCAAAAAGGAGGTGGCCTCTAACAATCTCTGGAATGCAGGGGGACGGGATGAGACCTCACTCAATTTTCCAGAATATCCATCATCATCGGCACCATTGCAAAGTGTTTATCACCAAACAAATGAATGTTCTTACAGACTTGGTTAATAGAGGCCCAGAATGTAAGAATCTGCTAATCTCTGCTTCAGATAAGAATAAATTTGTCCAAACTTAATATTGTAGGAGACTGGTCCTCCACAATAATTACTGCCATTTAAAAACACCAGGAATTTGAAGGACAACAGTCAGTCTTCTAATCTCTTTTTTCTTTTGAGAGGAATCCTTGGAATAATGAGATCACTTCCCCTCTTTCCTACTTTTTGTGGTCTCTCCTTACCGTCAAGTTCACAGGTTCACACTAGGTTGTTGATCCAGTGGATCTCTAGTAGACTAATGAATAATCCCACCCACTTACTATGACAAATTAATACAAAATACTGACCCTTTACTTCTTTCCTTTTCTTTGCACCTAGTAGAATCAGATGACCCTGGCATAACCCTGAACACTAAGACAGCCACCCATGAGAGATCACGAATGAGGAAGCCTTCTCTGGTGTTGATCTTCTCCTGGGCAATAAACATTTAAGCACCACTATATTCCATTTGAATATCTAAGTTCAGTTCTAAAATGTCTTGCAAATCTTAGTCAATTTTGATAAGCATGGCATAGGGCAGACTATGCACAATTTGTACCTATCTGCTGATGGAATTTTATTACATTTCTTACATCCAATTCATACTTGCAAGTCATACTTGGTTCATTTATTCAGAGCTTCTTTGTGCCTGGCTTGGACATCTGCGTCAACAAAACTTGGATTGCTTCTAAACTCATCTGGACCTACAAAGCTGACGGAAGTATTTTTTAGCACCTGCACCAACTATGTCAGTGCTATGTGCTGCATTTATTGATTTTGTTGAATTTCTCATGTTTTTTCAGCTTGCACTTGTTAAAGAAACACCATTTGTTACTGTACTGCTCTTAGGTTGTAACAACAGTATTCTGATATTTCCTAACCTCCTCTGATATTGCAAAGCTGTTCTGATTTTGCCAAAATATTTCTAAGTTTTATAAATTGTTTTGTGTTTGTAGAAGTTCCTCTACCTTTGCACATTATTTTCTGTATCTGGGAACATTTCTCAGGGTTTGTGAACTTATTTCCAAGAATTTCTGATAATGCAGGACTTCTGCCTTTTGTTGTAAAGCATTTGTTAGTGCACTTGACTCAATACCAATTTGTTTTACATCAACAGCTTTTTTTTTTTCACTCTGGTGGGAGCAGAGGACTGATGTAACCCATCCGACTTGAGAACTGTTGGTAGAAGGCTTACTGTGTGTTTATCTGACTGACCTGAGGGCTTTGCTCTGTAAAAGTTTTTCATCCTGCTGGTATAAAAGCCTCATGTTTGTGCAATGAACAAAAGCAGTTACGTGTGCCTTGTACATAAGCAAACCTCTCCAGTTTAAAATCCTCTGTAGGAAAAGCACTGTTGACAGCTGCTCGAAGAGCCGCCAGTTTGTGTAGAGGCCAGCACCACTGCAGGTCATCTCATAGTATTCTACTAAACACTTTCAATTAGAGCTTTAAGCGACTCTCCCCTACTCCTTCCTATCTACTAAGGATGTGGTATAATGGATAGGCACTTCCCTGTTGTCTGTTTGTGGCCCACTGGATACATACATCTTGAGGCAGGGAAGTAACTGCCTCATGTTCACCGACAACCATTTAATTTTAGAACAGACAAACACAGTATATGAGAGAGGTAGATACTTAATGTCACTGGAGGAAAAGCTCTAACTAACACACACCCACACACACACCAAAAAATGCAAACCAGGTTGTTAGCGTTACACCAAAACACTTGCTACCAACACTAACGAACAAACATATAGACCCACATGCAGAGGTACTCAATTGCAATCGACTCAAACCTCCAAGACCTCCTAAAAGCATCTCTCAGTGGCCCTGCACACACTCAAAAGACAGTACCTCTCAACACAATCTGAAAATCATAGCAGCCCTGCTTCCAAGCCCATAAGGCAACACACCGCACAGCCAAACATTCTAGTTATTGGGGATACCATTGTAAGACATACTGATGTCCCCCTTACCAGGCTAAACAAGTTGAAGATCACATTGAGTTGTCTTTCTGGAGGCAGGATCCTCCAGATCACTCATACACGTAGGTCTTTAAACTACAAGTACCAGTATGACATGGTCATAATCCATGTGGGCATAAACAACCTAAGACGTACCTCACTGGACTATATGAAGAGAGACATAATGGAGCTCTCTAAATGTGTGTCCCGGGGGGGGGGGTATGAATCTAGTCCTAAGTAGCATCCTACCTTCATGGAATGATGATGCCACAGTGCCAGCAAAAAATATTTGGCTAACAACTGGCTTAATTCCTGGCATTACAACAAGGGGATCCGATATCTGTCAGCCTGGGGAAACAGGATTTACAAACCACAATTCTTTGCCAGAGATGGTTTGCATTTGTCAACAATTGGCTTCTAGATACTGGCAAAAATGTTATCTATCCCATAGTACCTTTTTTCAGACCATGCCAACTTGTTAAACTATCCAACATAACAAAAATCACTCCCAACTACCTAAAGGTGCTGCTGCTCAAAGCTAGGAGTTTAAATAAAACAATGAGCTCTCCAGAAGCACTCTTCACACTGGAGAAAGAAGACATACGTGTAGCCACAGAAACATGGTTCAGAACCATAGAACGTACCCTGGCTATAAAAGGCTACAATGCCTTTCATACATTTTGGTCTCTCAAAGCTCAGGTTAAAACAAAGTAAGGGGTGTCTCTGTGTTCATAAAGGCCAAGTACACTGCTAGACGGATCCAACAACATGACTCACTTGAGTTGCTCCATGCCCAGCTTACCATAGGTATGACCCCCTTTTGCTAGCTACAGATCCCCTAACATGAGTTTGGAAAACCACACCTTCTGCCTAAACCTACTGGAATCTCTCAACAGTCAGCCTAACATCATACTTAGGGGTGACTTCAACTATCCCTCCATAAACTGGGAGACTTATATGACCCATAATTCACTTGCACAGAGGTTTTTGGACTTCATCAATGCAAACGCCCTGGAGCAACTATTTAGTTCCCCAACTAGAGGTACAAATATCCTACACCTAATACTCGCAAAAACGGAGGGGGGGGTGCTGCTCCCTCCCATGTATTAACTCCTCCTTGGTAAGATCTGGCAACAAAAATTATCTCCTTTAGTATTAAAACTTACCTAGAACTTCCATCAAATTCCAAACCTGTTAAGAACTTTACTAAGGCCAATTACCTCAAACTAAGTGACAACTTAAACTTTCAAATCCCTCTGAACCCAGATGACGAGGCCTACTCTGAGCTATACACAAAAACACTGTACAACTACATTCATAGCTGCAGAGAGGAGGCAGTACCTGTCGGAGTCAAACCTATGCTTACTGGCAAAAATAAACCACCCTGGTGGACCCTTAGCATAAATAGACTATTCAACAAAAGGGAAAAATCCTCTCCAAAGTCAAGAAAGAGCAGACAAATCAGTGCAAAAATACTTACCAGTCTAAACAAACAAATTAGAGGGCTGGTCAAATCTGCCAAAGCAAGGCCTGCCAGGTAAAAGATAACCATAAGGCTTTTTTCAATTATGTTCATAGTCTCAGGGGAAACCTTTAGCAGAATGCAAAGTTAATCATGAACAACACTTACACCCAGCCTGAAACTATAACAAACCTGCTGGCTGACTGGTTCACTTCAAACTTCTCTCCCATCATCTTCTACCACACCCAAAGAAATACCCACAACCTTCCCCCCAACCAGTCATTATAAGGGAACAGGTCCTTAATGCACTTGTTAAAGCCAAAAGCACAGCCTCCATGGGTCCAGACAACATTCCAGAATGCTTCGGCTACTACAAGCCCTTGTTAACCACAGCTTCTGGACGGGCTTTGCCCCAGAGGAATGGAGGACTGCAACAGTTGTCCCTCTGCACAAGGGGGGCCCCATCAATTGACCCAGGAAACTGCAGGCCCATACACTTGACCAGTCTTAATAGCAGGGTCATGGAGAGAATTATTGTGGATCTGATCAATAACGACATAGGAACTCTCCAAAAACGAGACTAGACCAAATTTGGCTTTGTCAAAGGAGGTCTTGCCTGCTCAATCTGTTGGACTTTGAGAAAGTCACCAGGGCAAGGTAAAATGGTAAACACTGCTTAACTAGACCTGGTCAAAGCTTTCAACACAATCCCCACTCGGGGATCATAGATAAACTTACTGAGTTAGGCATAAACCCCTTATATCACCAGAAGGATAGCAAAGTCCAACTGGCTCACTGACAGGACATATGTTTGTCCAGTTAAGTGAATCCACTTCTGATAAGAAACCTGTTATTAGCAGTGTCCCACAGGGCTCAGGGTTGGGAACCCTCCCGTTTGGTATATACTTCTCTGAAGTGAAGGCTAATGTTGGAGCCTCTAGCTCACCATGTATACTAATGACTAAGCTGGCAGCAATCAGTGAATCCCCATATGATGTTGACATGCTACAAACAAGGGCCTCTGGCTCACTAAGTTCGCTAATGACTAAGCTGAGAGCAATCATTGAATCCTAGTTTGCAGTGACAAGCACTGTTCACATAGTCGCAAACCGGATACTCCTGACAATGATTGATATTCTCACTGCAACTGTCTAATCAATAAAAAAGGGTCTGCTGCCATGGACATGAACTTTCCTACCATCTCTGTTACCGGCTTGGTGGATATGGGCATCCTGAAGCAATGTAGAAATTGCCTCATGTTTAGTGACAACCAGTTAATTCTCAAACAAACTGATATGGCAAGTGACAGATTAATTTACACAAAGTCACTGGAGGCAAAGGTCTCACATAAAAGTACTCCTAATGTCAATAAGGTTGTCAGTAGTACACACGCTGCACCCATCACGCACAGTTCAAAGTAGACATATAGAACCACATATGCTGAGAAACTTGCATGTAACCTTCCTAAACCATACAGACCTCCTAGAAGTAGTACAAAACAAATATTCTCAGCAACCCTAAATGCACTCTTTCAAAACAACACCCACATCAACACATAGAGCTACATCTCATGGAGCCTCTACCTCTAAGCCCATAAGGCAAGTCACTACACAATCCAGCATTCTAGTCATTGGATACTCCATTGTGAGAGACACTGATGTCCCTCTTACCAGACTGAGTAAGGAGAAAGGATCCGCCACATTACGCATACACTCAGGTCACTGGTCCACAATTACCAATCTGACTCAATCATAGTCCATGTGCGAGTAAATGACCCAAGACATACCTCCCTAGACTACATGAAGAGAAACATCATGAAGCTCTCGGAATGTGTGTCTCAGGCTGACATCAGCCAAGCACTGAGCAGCATTTTACCTTCTTCAAGGATGATGCCACAATACGAACAAAAGATGATTGGCTTTAATAATTGACTTAGTTTCTCGTGTCATTCTAAGGGGGTGCAACATTTGTCAGCATGAAGGAGATGGTCAACCACGCTGTTTTGCCAGGGATGGTTTGCATCTCTCCCCACTAGGCTTCCGAATATTGGCTAAAACACAGTCTTCCCCCATAGTGCCTTTTTTAGGTAATGCCAAACTGAAAGTACTTCTGGCATAGCAAATCAAAACCAAGAAAATCTAAAATGTATTACTGCTCAATGCTAGGAGTCTAAACAAAAAACTCCACTCCCTAAAAGCTCTCTTTACCTAGAGAATGCTGATGTCTGTGGGGTCACTGAGACAGGGTTTAAAGCCGCGGAGAGCACACCAATAGTGCAAGGTTATAATGTCTTCCACATATTTAGGCCAACTATTTCACAGGCAGGAACTAAAGGTGGACGTGTCTCTATTTACATCAAAAATAAATATACTTCAAGGCTAGTCAAACAGGACAATGCACTTGAGCTGCTCCAAGTTCAAATCACCATAGGTAAAATCCAATACCACTTGCTATAGGTCCCCCCCCCCCATGACTCGGGGAAACCCATATTATGTATTTAAATTTATTAGAAACACTAGCCATCCAACCCAGTACCATATTCATGGGTGACTTTAATTACCTCACTATTAACTGGGAATCCCATATGACATCAAATGCACATGCAGAGAGATTCCTGAATTTTGTAAACACAAATTCCCTGGACCAGATTAGTCAATACACCAACCAAGAGTGCAACCATACTGGATCTGGTCCTCACTAATACTGGAAACTGCTGCACACCCCCTACCGTAATGCCTTCCATGGTAAAGTCAGACCACAAACAGGTCTCCTTTGAAGAAAAAATAAAACCTGGACCCCCAGCTAAACCTGGAATATTCAGGAACTATTCTAAAGGGTAACCTCCCGCTATTAATTGAGAACCTGGCAAAATTCCAAGCCCCTATAAACCCTGGGAACACTTCTCCCTATGCAGAACTGTTCACAAAAACCCTGTACAAGCATGTTAATAGACGCAGCTGTACCCACAGGAAGAAGTATGGAACTAACTCAAAAAATAAGATTTGCCACATTCTGATTGCTTACCTCATAGATGTTTGACTGTGATCAAACTGAAAGGAATAATGATCACAGTAATATAGTTACCTTGCTGCTCTCATACACATATACTGCTCCTTCCTATTAAGCAACATCACATTGACACTGATTTTATATGATCATATCTGACTAGTTTTCAGCACAATCTTTACCTCCACATCTCACCCATGTTTGGCCCTGGATGTCTGTCTATCACCAAAATGTCTCCAGTAGTATGTATGTCTTAACTCATTTCCCTAACTCTAGTCCCCATAAAAATAATAGAAAAATGCAAGACTGACTGCTATAGATAGTGCATAGAATGTACATCTAATGTTTTGCCATTAATTGCTTTAATTTATGTATCTACAAGAGAAAACTATCCTGAAGATTGGGATGCCTACTTCCATTTGTAGCCAATAGTCAGAAGACTAGAAATTGTCAGCTAAGCAATGTATATAGTTGCTCTGTGCAACCAGTTTCAGGTGCTTACCTCACATGGTATCAAATCATGGAGTGGTTAGCAATGATCTATTACTGTGAGAAGGGGAATGGGGTGAGGTGAGAAACCATGCTAACCATTAGCTAGTGCTACTTTTCAGATGGGATTTCTTACTCACTTCAAATGGAAGCTTTAGGTTAATTATTTTTGTACAATAAATATGTCAGTGAAGTTGCTGTGCCTAAAATGCCTGATACATTCCTAGGTGGAATCACAAAATCAATCGGCTGTATAACAAGAGGAAGAAAATCATGGCAAAAATTAAGAGGTGCAACACCCAGCAGGATAAAAACACACTCAAATTAAACAAACAATTCAGAGGATAAATAAAGTCTACCAAAGCCAAATTTGAGGCAAGTCTGGCCTCCCAGCCCAAGGGCAACCACAAAGCATTCTTTAGCTATGTCCACAACCTCAAAGGCAATACACAATTGTGTGCAGAGCTCGTTGTAAATGGAGCCACTTATACTGAGCCAGAAGATATAGCAAACCTCCTGGCTGACAAATTCAGCTCCAACTTTTCTCCTCTCTCCCCTCAAACTTCCCCTCAGGAAATATCATCAAATATAACTCCCCCTACTATCACTAGGGAACAGGTCCTTAATGGTCTAAGACCAAGAACACTGCATCAATGAGCCCAGACAACATCCCAGAATGCCTTCTAAATATGAAACATGACCTGTCGGCCTCTGGAATTACTATTTAACTGTAGCCTCCAAACCCGCTTTGTGCCTCATGAATGGAGAAAGGCAGCAGTCATCCCTCTGCACAAAGGTGGGCCATCTACAGACCCTGGAAACTACAGACCCATAAGTCTCACTAGTTTTATATGTAAAACCATGGAAAGAATTACCATGGAGATGATCAATAAAGATATGGTAAACTTCCAGACATTGGACCCAACCCAGTTTTGGTTTCATCAAGGCCAGATCATGCCTTCTCAACCTGGCAGACTTCTTTGAAAAGGTCACCAAGGTAATGGATGAGGGCAAAATCGTTCACATTGCCTACCTTGACCTGGCCAAGGCATTTGACACAATACCCCACTCGGGCATTATTTATAAACTCAAGAGGTTAGGTACAAATACATATATCACCCGTTGTATAGCCAACTGGCTCACAGACAGGACCCAGGAAGTTGGAATTGGGGGGGGGGGTCCCCCTCTACAAAGAGACCAGTCACAAGTGGAGTCCCTCAGGGATCAGTCCTTGGACAGCTCCTTTTTGGCATTTATTTCTCTGAAGTCAAGGCCAATGTCAGTGGTCTCTGCCTAACTAAATTGGCAGATGACTGCAAATTAGGAGCTGTCATTGAATCTCCCACTGACACAAATGTTCTCCTGGAGGGGCTGACACAGACAAACAACAGGTGTCAGAGCCATTGTCTAAAACTAAATGCCAAAAAAATACATAACAGTATCCTTCTGAAGTCATCCATCCCTGTTAGCTAGCATATTGACAACACACCCCTTAGAGTTGACTCAGTAGTCAGGGACTTATGGACATACAGGCAGTAAGCCTTTGATCATCACATGTCTACAGTGGTGAGGAAATCATTCTGTGTTGTGCAAGTTATAAACAAAGGTATGGCATCTAAGTCCAAGGAAGTCACTGTTCCACTCTATTCGGCATTCATCAGACCTATTATTGAGTACAATGCTCCCTTTGGTATGTATCTAACCAGGCATATCCAACAACTGAATGTCCACAGAGGTTCCTCACTAAAAGAATACAGGGCATAAGTAATATGTCCTATGCGGACCACTTCAAGGCCCTAACCCTGTATTCTGTCTCCTACAGGCTTTTGAAGAGAGATCTATGCCTGGCATACAGGGCATTGTCAGACCCCACTCTGATGGGCCCCCTGCATATCCACAAAACATACAGCACCAGAATTACCCATTCTCAAGACTTAAACCTTGCCTGTGATATAAATAGGACCTGCTGGAGAGAGAGGCATGTATCCCAGAGACTACCACGTCTATGAAATAGGCTCCCCATGCATGTGAAGCAGAGTTTCTCCCTTACACAAATCAAGTGCAACTTGGACAATTGGATGGGAAACCGGAAATTCATCTATGGTTTGAAACATATGTCTCTAATGGACACAGGTAACCTGTAAATGTTTTTTCTCCCAGGCCCATGCTTATACTTCTCAATGGTATCAGAACTTGTCAATGATTTGGGATGCATGGCTAGGCTTAAAAAGGCCCTTGTGGTCTTTAGCCTAGTAAACACATATGAACCTATAATCCTTAAACTATGTTGACATCCTACAAACAGGTTTAAAAATGACAAACAACTGGTGCTAAAACCATGGTACAAGACTAAATGCTAAAAAATGCGTAATCATACCCTTCGGTAAACCAGATATCCCTGCACATTATAATATTGATAGCACACCCCTAAAAGTAGACCCAGTGGTGAGGGACCTGGGAACAAAGACAGATAGTAACCTAACTTTTGACCACCAGGTTGCTGCAGTAGTGAGGAAATCCTTCTGTGTGGCTCAACTTATAAGTAAAGGCATGGCATCAAGATCAAAGGAAGTCATAATGCCATTGTACTCTGCCCTCATCAGGCCCATAATAGAGTACAATACCCCCTTCTGCATGTACCTAACCAAGCACTTAAACCAAGTGGAGTGGCCCCAGAAGTTTCTCACTAAAAACAAAGCATAAGACACATGTCTTCTAAAGGCCCTATCCCTTTACTCCATCTCATACAGTTTATTGAGAAGGGGCTTGTGCCTGACCTACAAGGCATTCTCTGATCCAGCTCTGATGAAAATGTTACATATTTGCAAGAAAAATTCTACACGGGTTACGCTTTCCATGGCCCTGAGCCTTATTTGTAACTGTAAAAAGAACTTGCTGAAGAGACAGATTCATATCGCAAGGCTACCTCGTCTATGGAATAAACTTCCCATCTTCATAAAACAAAGCCGTTCCCTCACTATAAATTCACACCTGGGACACTGCCCAATTCCCTTATGGACAGAGGCAGTCTGTAAAAAGACTCAGGGCTCCAACACTCAAAGACCTACTACTGTGATACTACCCCTTCCCATATCTGGAGAAATTAAGATACAATATTGCCATATCATGGGTATTATTGGTTAGGCTTGTAAAGGCTCTCATAACATTAGCCTAGTAATCACCTATGAACCGATAAACCTACAACTACTGTAACTAACCAAGAAAACACTACAGTTAAACACCAAAAACTATAGCAGCCATCAGAAACGTGCCAAAAAAAGCAGTACTCTCTAAGATGTATTTAATCAAGATCTGCAATAGCACAGGTTCTGGACAAGTACAAAGAAAACTACTTTTTAAACAGAAACAGTAAAATAGGAAAAATAGCGGTATGGCACAGAAGGGTACATTTTTAAAAGGTGTAGCAGAAAAGCTGATGCCCAGGATAAATAAATATAAACTATATAATTCACAAAATGCATAAAAAAGAAGTTATGTACTCACCATAACATTCCATCTGAGTAGTTGTACTTCATTTGTCTTCAACCTGTGAGAATATGGATCCATATCGGATCCGAGCCGGCAAATATTACTAGCATCAGCTCTGAGCCCCAGACTCTTCCCCTTACCCATAATACATCTCCACTGCCTTCCATCCCCAGATCGAGTTTGCTGAACTTATACTTAGAACCCAACCTGATAACATACTTGTGACCTATACTGCAGCCTGTAGGCTGAACATGCGCCAAGGTCCGGGGGAAGGAGGGAGGGAAGGTTGAAAACAAATGAAGTACAACTACTCAGATGGAACATTATGGTGCGTACATAACTTCTTTATCTGAAGTAGTTTACTTCATTTGGTCTTCAACCTGTGGGACAGAGTTCCCAGCTACTAAACTCCTGGGAGGCCCTCATGGAAGGATATTCCGGAGCACCGTGGAACCAAGGGATGCTCTCCTTCTAGAAGTCAAATCCAAATTGTAATGAGAAATAAACATATGAGATGAGGACCAAGTAGCTGCAGAGCAAATGTCATCCAAAGACACTCTAGACCAGAAAACTGCAGACGTAGCCATGGACCTAGTGGAATGAGCTTTAACCTGACCAGGAGGAGACATGCCTTTGTCCTTACAGACCTGCAGAATGCATGAAGAAATCCATCAAGCTATAGTGACCTTGGAAAAAAATTTTTTGTCCTGTGTAAATAGAATCATAACTGTCTATGAACATCCAGCATGTGTAGCTTGTATTCCATCCTGTTGGTAAAAATTGGGAAAGAACACAGGCAAATTTATAGTCTGATTGATACTGACTGGTGAACGCCACCTTAGGAAGAAAAGATGGGTTGGTTCGAAGGGAAACTATCTTTATGAAAAATCATGTACGAAGTTTGATGGACAAGGCCTGTAAGTCTGAAACCCTTCTAGCAGAGGTAATGGCGACCAGAAAAGATGTTTTCCGTGATAGAAATTTTAGATCTGCAGTAGTGACAAGCTCAAAAGGTGGAGTGACCACAGCTTGCAGAACAATAGTACGGTCCCACAGGGGGACAGGATCTTTGACCGGGGAGCGTAGCAAAACGGTGCCTTTTATAAAGGCTTTACACAGTCTAGAAGATGCCAAGGATGCAGAATTCTCACCCACATGAAAATGAGAAATGGCAGCCAACTGAACTTTGACAGTATAAGAACTAGCTCCATGATGGAAAATATAAGCTAGAAAATCAAGAATAGTGGAAATTGGAGCCATGAAAGGATCTAAACTCCTCTGAGAGGGCCAGAAAGAACAATGTTTCCACTTGCTGCGATAAACCTTTCTGGCTGAAGACTTATGAGCAGCTACCAAAACAGACTTAACTGAGGAGGAAAGTCCAGGAGTCCGAGCAATCACAGGAACTGGAGTAGCCAAGCCGTGAGCTTCAGGCTGTCCAGACTCAGATGAAGCACCCCCGATGAGTGTGAAATAAGATCCTGAATGGGATCCAGGATCCAGGGTGGAGCCAGAAGGTGTGACCAAAGGAAGGGAAACCATACCTGGTGAGGCCAGAATGGGGCAATGAGGATAACCTTGCTCCCCAGTCGACAAGCTTTCTGCAGAAACCTTGGAATGAGAGGTACTGGTGGGTAAGCATACAGAAGATCAGGAGACCAAGCATAAACTAGAGCATCTCTGGGGGACTCCCCTGGCAGGGGGTTCAGAGTGAAAAACCTGCTGCACTTCGCATTGGAAAGAGATGCAAAGTGAGTGCAGCAAGGGTGACCCCACTCGCTGAAGATCTGTTCCGCTACTGACAGATTCAGAGACCACTTGTAAGGCATCAGAATGGTCCGACTTAGCCTGTCCACTAGAATGTTGGAACATCCCGGAATGTGCATTGCGATGAGAAAGCAACAAGTGGAGATCGCCCATTCTCACACTCTCATGGCCTCGCAACAAAGGAGGTAAGAGCTGGTCCCTCCCTGTTTGTTGATATACAGACTACAGACATGTTGTCTGATTGAATGGCAATCACCCCCAGCGGAAGAAAGGCATGAAAGGCCTGCAACGCTAGAAGGACCACCCTCATCTCTAGGACATTGATATGCAAGCTGGTCTCTATGGGGGACCACAAACCTTGGACTATCCTGCCCAAACAAGGCCCCCCACCCAAGTTGGGAGGCATCTGTTGTCACTGTGGTTTGGGCCAGGGCTGGAACAAAGGGTCGTCCCTCCAAAATGTCCTGAGAGCTCATCCACCATATGAGGGATGACCGACACACTTGACTTAGTTGGATAGGATAGGTTAGTGGCAATTGCAACAAGGACCACTGAACTGCTAAAGTCCACTGAAGAATTTGCATGTGTAGCCGAGTACATGAAAGAAGAGTTATGGTCACCGCCATCAAGCCTAGGGCCCTAAACACTGATTCCGCTGTCAGGAGGTAAGAACGGTAAATCAGGAAGACATGCATCCTGAAGTTTTGAACTCTCTCTGAGGTCAGAAACACTTTGCACTGGAGTGTGTCTATCCTGGCACCAATGTAGTCTATTACTTGTACAGGCTCTAGTAGAGATTTGGATGTGTTGACTGTGATACCCAAACTGAGGGCAAGTGTCAGAAAGTAATCCCTTGTTTGGGAAAGTAGACACCTGGTGGGAGCAGTGAAGAGCCAATCAGCCAGGTATGGATAGACCTGAATCCCCTGAAGCCTCAAGTGAGCCGCTACAACCGCCATCACTTTGGTAAACACCCTGGGGACTGTGGTGAGACCAAAGGGTAGGGCTCGAAATTGATAATGATTGGCCCCTAGCAGGAAGCAGAGGAACTTCCTGGAGCTTCTGTGCATTTTTATGTGATAGTATGCATCCTGGAGATCTAACGAGCACATCCAGTCGCTCTCCTGCAGGTACGGCATGATGGACTGTAGTGTGACCATCCGGAACTTCTCTTTGGCAACTGACAGGGTCAGGGTACAGAGGTCCAGAAAGGGCTTTAAGTCCCCCATTTTCTTTGGCACCAAAAAAGAACCTGGAGTAGAAGCCTGATCCGGACTGATCTGGGGGGATGGTTTTGATGGCTCGTTTTTCTAGCAGCTTGGAAATTTCCTGTGCTGCTGCCTTCCTTTGCGTGGGTGGAACATGCGGGAAGTGTTTGGGAGATATGAGGAACCCACGAAGGGAACAGAATATCCTCTGGATATGATTTGAAGCACCCAGCAGTCCACTGTTATGGACTCCCATGGCGCTGCGTACAAGGACAATCATCCCCCGACTGCCTCCAGAGTAGAGCAGCCGGGCAACCCCTCAGGGTTGCTCCCCGGGTCTGTCCAAGAATGGTTCTCAAGACCCAAAGTTTCGCGGACCCCTTCGGCCTCTGGGCCAGCGTTCATTCTGTCCCCCTCTGCCTCTAGGAGAAGAAAAGCCCTGAGTGTCCCGGGAATACTGAGACTTCCAGAACCACATCTTCTTTTGCCCTCTCTGGATCCGGGAAAATAACCTTTGAGGGTTAGAGAAGCGGATCCCGATGGCAGACAGTGTCTTCCTGTCCTTCTCACTCTGGACTAGAGTCTCCTTGATGGTCTTACCGAAAAGTGTTGAGCCGTCATAAGGGGCATTGGCAAAGGATGCCTTAAAAGGTTTGGTAAATTGGCACAACCTGAGCCAGGCATTATGCCTCATGGACACACCGGACCTAGCCGCTCTAGCCACTCCTTCCATAGCATGGGAGAGGAGTCACATGGGCGTATTTGAAACTGCTTTCAGAGTGGCCATTTTTGTGGAGAATGAAGCCTTGTCCTCCTGCGACATGAACTTGGGTGGAGACTCCTCCAGCTCCTTTACTAGGTCGCGTTGGAGTCTAGTGACATGGGCCAAGTAATTCAGAGCCCTGATCGAAAAGGTAGCTAAAGCATACACCCCTTCCCTAGGCACTCCATAATCCATGACTTACGGTCAGGAGGGTGGACCGAGGAACTTTCATGAGATAGTTCCCTCTTCATGGCTGCTGCTACCACCATGGCGTCAACAGGGGAGCCCATATTCCAGGAAGGCCTGTCAATGGGGGGACTTAAAACCTTATCGGGACACTTGGGGATTGCCTCCAGAGTATCTGGTTCCTTCCACGCCTGCAAGGTGATCAAATCCACTAAAGGATACATGGGAGGGGACACCCAGGACATAGACGGGCCCGTGCCGAAAGCCTGAGGAACACAGACTCATCCAAGGAGGGCTTGGGGCCAGACCAACCTCCCCGCTAGCACAGAATCTCCATGATGTCTCCAAAGAAAACATCCTCGGGAGGTGATCTTGAGGAGCCCTCACCTTCATCTAAATCTGCGTCCTCGGTTAGGGACTTGGGGGAGTCCAAGTGCCTCCTCTCGCATGTATGCTTGTGAGGCACATCTCTAGTGGGGCTTTCAGGGGAGCACTCACAAGCCATCTGTTCCTCTGGGGGAACCGTCTGGGGCTTTTCGAGCACGGGCTGTCCCTCTGGTAAGACAATGGGGACTGTAGACAGAGCCGTGGGGATCTGGGCAAAGCCCAAGGGGGCGGTCAGGGGTCTCGATCCGATGGAGAGGACCCTTTCTACCACATCGAACACTGAAGGAGAGCGTACCTCCTGGGAAGCTAATAAGGAGGCCGGTCTCCCTGGGTCCAACGTGAGAATCGGAGCCTGTCCTGAAGTGGATGGAGCTCCGAAGGAGGGAACCTGGCCTGACAACATCGGAGCCGATGGAAAAGGTTCCACTCCCTCGGATCTGACACCCAGGCTCTGGCTCCGAGAGTGGCTTAAATTTGAACTGGTTGGATCCAAGATGATCCAGGCAGCTGTTAGAGTCGAGGAAACAAGGACCATCGGCGCCGACCCCCTGACCAAGGCCAACCTCGGATCCGAGAACTCCGAAAGTGAAGATCAGATTGAGAAAGGAGAAATGGGTTGAAAAAAAAGGAAGCAAGGTCCCCCCTCCAGAGAGAGGGGGGGCTGGCAAGACCCCAATCTGGATCTGTGTACAGCTAAAGCGCCTCATCATTGTATCCAGATCCGTGTCCAATAAGGAGCAGGTCGATCATGATGAGGCCACATAATCCATACCTGGCGGGTCGGGGAACCGAGGCCCAGGAGATTGGATGTGCCTCCTCCGGCTTTGGAGAGAACTTCAGAGACCAGAGCCGAGGGGAGTCACGGATCCTTGCGGACTTGCTCAGGGAAGTGATGTTCCAGGACCTCTTCATCTTTTCCTTCATCTTCAACTCTCTCTCCCGTTCTCTACCAGTCCTCTGCTCCGCTGCCACAGGGTTAGATGCAGGAGTTTGAGTCCCAGCGGGAGGGGAGGCCACAGGAAGAGAAGCAGTCACAGCAGGTGCTGTGACTGAAGCCGAAGAAGAGGAAGGAGGATCAGAAGCAGGCAGAAGACCTTTGAGGGCCAACAACTTGGCCTTCTTATCTTTTAAAGCTCTGGGCTTGAACCCCACAAAATGGAGCAACCCACACTAAGGTGAGCCACACCTAAGCACAACACACACACAAGAGTGTGGCCATCCGCTGAGAAGAGCTTATGGTCACACTCTGTGCAGTGCTTAAAGATAAGCTTTTCTGCCATCCTACAAGAAAAGAAAGAAGCCCTAAAAAAGACAGGCAAAAAAACTTTCTTTATAGTAACAGACACACACCCACTCACCACACTAGACTAGAGACAACACTAAAGGGGGGAGGGGCACCACAGACAAACTACTCTAAGTAGCTAAGCAAACCTACACTCGACGCCAAAGCTATGGGAGGGGAGAAAGGGTACCTACACTAACCTAAATCGGCTATTGGCTGTGTCAAACTTCAAGCCCAAGGAGAAAAGACAGAGTACCCAATCCCCACTGGAATCTGTCTGCCATAACCATGCTTAGTAACAATACAGCCCACTACTTTACATAATTACAGACATAAAGCTGTGAAGAACAAAAAAAAAAACACAACAAACACCAAAAGAAAGAGGAGGAAAAGTTAGAGCTCTGTACCAGCGTAGCAGGAAAGAGCTAAAGAGAAAGGGGGAAGACTTCCTATATCAGACTGCTGCTTGTTAATAGTGGCAGAGATCACTGAGAGAAGACAATAGAGCCAAGCAAACAGTGGGAATAAGTCCTAAAAGTACCTTCTAATGACAGCATACTGAAGTAACATCTGCTGTATTTTTCCTTCCCATGTGTTAGACTGCATTACCAAGTTGATAGAGGTAAACATTCTAATGTTTTCATTCATTAATGAAAATGACAACCAGCTATTGTGGATACACTCAAAACAGTGTTTGTGTGTGTGGGTGGGTGAGTGGTTTTATGTATTTATACACATGACAATCTCTATTTCCTCAGTATGCAGCCTTGCAATCACTCAGATGGCATTTATCTGCTTGTTGACCTCTTCTCTTCACCATTATAAAAATGGGGGGGGGGGTCAGCTACCAGACAAGTACGCTACTTCGAAGATGTCTTTTGTTACTGCTCATCTTCCGCATTAAGTCTTCATCCCTCTGACATCATAAGTATTCCCCTGATGGTGAAATCTTGATGAAGCAGAGAAAAGATTAAATTATTTCATGCAAGGGAGCATAATGCAGCAAGTGGAGACAGAACGCTGTATTGTAATTCTGTAAAGACGCAATCTTCTTAAATTAAGCCCAACAAAAAGAACCTTATTTCAATTTGTGCATTCTGTACAAGAGAAAGCTCAACTCTGAAAGTACCGAAATTATTCTCTGAACACTATCATGCTTTTTCAATAGTTCTCTGAGGAATCACCTGTTTTCTGACAGCTGGTTTAGGAATCACACTTTCTGCACTGGTTTACCATTGTTTAACTCACTATTAAGTCAAGTCTTTTTTTGAAGTATTCAAAAGCAGCATTATGTAAAATTAATTCATATCCGTATTACTCCTCTCCCACACATCACAATGAACACATGCTTCCCACACACATTATGCTGCTCAGACACTGTTCTTAACTGCTCTATTAATTGTATTACTGTATATATCATTAGTAGTAATTGACGATTCACATATCCACTGCTTGCTCTACAAGCATATCTACTTTCTCTGCTATTTTTTTAATATGACCTTTCATTGTTTAGTCTCAGAGTTCCATTCTGAGCATGCTCTAAGACTGGCCCAAGCAAATCAGAATGAAAAATGTCTTCACTAATCAGTTCCAGAGTTGTACCTCTCAGATCTGAGACCTAACAAACTTAAATAGTAAGAGCTTAATATCCAGCTCCACTGCAGGCACATTCTTAGATATACAGAGACGTTGTCTAGCCTCGATTTTTAATGCTAAAGCCAAGCAGTGTGAAAAGCGTTAACTAACTAGTCCACCTACCCGGTTATCAAATAGCAATAAATAAACCTTTAACTTTTATTCACTGGATATTTACTGATTTTACCAACTAAGCCTAAGTGAAATATAAATGACTAAACAATAAAGAATGATTAGTATTCAAAAATGAGAACACTGATTGGACAGACAACCAACGTGCCCATTGTAAACAGAGCATATACCAACAAAAGTACACACACTGAAGTACCACTGAGCTGACTTTCTATTAGTATATGCTTGATAACAGCATTCTACAACAAAGACACGCCAAAACATGAGAAAAAAATTGAGGATGTTTTGCAAAACCAAAGAAAAGAAACATACCTGATTTTCCTATTTTTTTTTTTTTTAATAATGAAAGTAATAATAAAAATAAATAAAAAACACACATTACCTCCACTGTTTCTCCTGCACTGATGCAATATGCAAGCTTGGGAATACAAGTCCCATACGCATGCACAGTACATCATCGAAGAGAAGACAATGCAGAAGAAGACTAAAGTACCTTTATACAAACACATTACTTAAGAAAGGTAAGCAATTTCTTTCTTAAATAATGTTAATGTATAAAAGCAATAATCCACTCCTGTGTGGGTGTATCAGGATTTACCCATGCTTTGCCCTCATGATCAAACCATACCAATCATGGATAAATTCTGACATACCCACACACAGATGTGGATTACTACTTGATCATTAGACAGTATGTGTTACACTTTAGCTGCCACACGATGGTCTGCTGACATCAAGTACTTTGCCTTGTCACCACAAAGTACCATCATTAATTTCTATTTATTTGTTACCCATGTAGGTGGGCTGCTGTGTTGACACTTTTCAGCCATGAGATCAGAGCTCTCATGGGACAAGTAGTAAAATGGAACACATTTACAGACTAGTAACTAAGTCATAGTAAACAAGCAGCAATCTGCATATGCTGTAAATATACCCAACACTAACTCTCAGCTTTCACACATGTACAGGTTGTAGGCTTCAAGTGGCATATACATTTATCAAAAAAAGTTTTACACGGTCAGCATCTCTGTAAAAACAGATATAAATTTTAAGAAAGGTATAGCACTTCTTTAATAGGTGACATACTAACTATTAAACCAGTCTGATTTTACAATACTAGTTTCACAAGACAATCATAGGTTCATAGGTTTATACTAGGCTATCTGCCCTAAGGCATTTATAAGCCTAGCCCAAATTTTTGTGGCTTACGCCACCCCTTATATGAAAAAATACTGTGCCCATTAGTTTGTTGTGCCTCTGTCCAGCAGTGACACAGAGATGATTCCCGGGGTAAACCTACGATTTCCCATCCACAGGTCAAGATTTCTCTTGAACAGAGCCAGCGAGGTGCTCTGCCTCACATAGACCGGGATTTTATTCCACAGCATAGGGAGTCTCTGAGTGATAAATCTATCCCTTCAGCATGTCCTATTTATATCCGTGCTAAGGTTTAAGTCGCTTGCTCTAGTGGTTTTGGTGGATTTGGATTTTTTGAGGTGGAGCATGTCCATTAATTCCGGGTTGGACGTGGCCTTGTATGTCAGGCACATGTCACCTCTGAGCAGACGGTATGCGACTGAATAGAGCTGGACTTTCTTCAATCTGGCAGCATATGACAGATTTTGGAGTCCCTTTATCCTTTTGGTGAGGAACTTTTGGGGTCTCTCCAATTGCTGCAGATGTCGGGTGAGATACATCCCGAATGGGGCATTGTACTCAATCATTGGTCTGATAAGTGAAGAGTACAGGGGAACAATGACCTCACTAGATCTGGATGTGAATCCCTTCATGATCAGGTGGGCAATGTAGAAGGTCTTTCTAACCACTTTAGCAACGTGAGTGTCAAAAGAAAGGCCACTGTCAACCTGGGTCCCCAGGTCCCTGATAACTTCTTCTGTGCTTAGTGGATTGCCACCTATATGGTAGCTTGGGGTTACCTTGTTTTTCCCGAAGGGTATGACTATACATTTTTTGGCGTTTAACTTCAGGCCATGGCTCTGGCACCATCTATCTGTTTCCGTGAGTCCCTTCTGAAGGATATCCGTGTCCGATGCACTTTCCACTATGGCGCCCAGTTTGCAGTCGTCTGCAAACTTTGTCAGCCAAAGTCCTCCCATGTTGGCCTGTACTTCTGAGAAGTAGATGCCGAACAATAGGGGGCCAAGGACCGAGCCCTGTGGGACACCACTTGTGACCAGCTTGGAGTCTGACATAGCGCCAGCAACTCTTACCCTGTGGGTTCTGTCCTTAAGCCAGTTTGCAACCCATCTTGTGACATATGGGTTTACATTTAAGCTGGTAAGTTTTTCTACAATACCCGAGTGGGTTATTGTGTCGAAAGCCTTTGCAAGGTCAAGGTAGGCTGTATGGACTGCCTTTCCCTCATCAATGGCCTTGGTGACTGTTTCGAAGAAGTCGACCAAGTTAAAAAGGCATGATCTTCCCTTGACGAAGCCAAACTGGGTCGGGTCCAATGTCTGCAAGTCCCCTATATCTTTGTTTATGAGCTCCATTATGATCCTCTCCATAGCTTTGCAGACTAGACTTGTTAAGCTTATGGGGCGGTAATTACCAGGGTCCGTAGAGGCACCGCCTTTGTGGAGTGGGACCACAGTTGCCGTACGCCACTCCTTGGGCACGTATCCTGTGGTAAGGCTGAGATTAAACAGCTGCCTTACGTGCGGGTTTAATTCCTCATTTAGCTCATGTAGCACACAGCCGGGGACACCATCCGGTCCCATTGATGCTGTGTTTTTAGCTTTAGAGAGAGCAGCTTTCACCTGCGCATTTGAGATGTCTGGGAGGCTACACTCCACTGGGATAGTTATCTCTCCTTTAGGGGGGAGAGGGGGGTGAAGTTTGCACTGAACCTGTCTGCCAGTATGTTGGCAATGTCTGTGGGTTCAGTGATTTTTGTATCATTTTGGACTAATTCTGAGCATATCTGGGAGTTTCCACCCAGGTTCCTAACATAGCTGAAAAATGCCTTATGATTGTCCTTTGAATCCATGGCAATTTTTCTCTCAAAATTGGCCTTAGTTGATTTTATGAGTGCTCGTATTTTTTACTAATAATGATCAGGGGTGACTTCCCTTTTATGGATTTTGTTCTATCATGTAATAGCTTTCTCCTCTTATTGTAAAGTTTGTTAATGGCTGGGGTCCACCAGACTGGACGCTTGCCCTTTGTGGAAAGAGTCTTGGTTTTATTTGGGATTGCCTGATCCATGCAGTCCTGGAGGTGTTCATAGAAGGCATTTGTAAGGGCTTCCGCAGCTTGGGCTGTGGTTTCCACTGGCTCAGGGGCCTTGAAGGATACCACACCAGTCTTGAGTAGTGTGAAGTTTGCTTTAGAGAAGTTCTTCACTGTGGTCTTTTTTGTTTGGGGTGGGGGCGGGATGTGGATTTCCAGTGATATTAGTTTATGATCAGATCTCACCAATGAGGGATATACTTCCGGTGTGGAGCATTTTGTCCCCATGTTTATGATAATGAGATCTAGTATATTTTCTCCTCTCATGGGAACAGTGACTAGCTGTTCCATGGCATTTGAATTTATGAACTCCAGGAACCGTTGGGCTAGAAAGTTAGGGCTTGAGTAATGTTCCCAGTCTATATTCGGGTAATTGAAGTCACCCATTATGATGGTGTTTGGAGATACATTTGTACCCTCCAGTGTCTTCAGGAAGGCTGTGTGGGGTTCCTGAGTTTGAGAGGGTGGCCTGTAGCATGCTACAATTTGTAGAGCAGTTTTGCCTATGGTTAGTGGCACCTGGATGGTTTCAAGCTTGCGTTGCCACCAACCTGGAGGTGTGGGTATCCTTTATGAATATGGATACACCCCCTCCTTTTGTGGTGTGGTCCGGGTTTTGGGGCCAGAACGCATGATATGAGGTAAAACCTAATAGTGCCGGGGTGCTCTCAGGAGCCTTGAACCAGGTTTCAGTTACAGCACAGACATCGATGTTCTCCATACTGAGAAGGGCCTCGAGTGCGTGCATTTTGAGATTTAGACTTCTGGCATTGAGCAGCATTACCCTCAGTTTCTTCCCATTTTTGTTTTCTAGGGTGGTAGGTTTAGAATTTGAGCCTTGCCTAAAAAAGGCACTATGGGGGTAGCAAGAGCCTTAGCCAATATCCGGAATCCCAGGGGTGACAGGTGCAAGCCGTCCCGTGCGTGGCTTGTCAAGCATGTCATCCCAGGCAGACAGACACTGGATCCCCTTTGAATGACACCAGACATTAAGCCAATTGTTAAAGCTGATCATCTTGTCTCTATATTGTGGCATCATTCTTGGTGAAGGAAGGATACTGCTCAGGGTCAGGGTCATACCTGCCTGGGCTACATAATCAGAGAGCTCCTCTATGTCTCTTTTCATGTAGTCCAGGGAGGTACGTCTCAGGTCGTTCACACCAGCATGGACAATGACTGCGTCATATTTGTACTTGCCGTTGAGTGACCCGAGTGCTTGTGTTATGTGGCGGATTCTAGCGCCCAATAGGCAGCTTACTGTGACCCTCTCCTTGTTCAGCCTGGTGAGTGGGACGTCAGTGTGTCTGACTATGGAGTCACCTATGACAAGTATGTTTGGTGTTGTATTTGGCCTTAAGGGCTGTGACTGCTTTGCACACTGCTTTTGTGGTTTATGTGTTGCTTGTGGGGTGTCTTGAGGTAGCAGTTGTTTGGGTGACTGCTTTGGAGGCCTCTGCTGTTTAGCTAAATTTTTACTCAGAGCCTCCGAGCATGTCTTTGTGTGTTTATGTGTTTGATTCAGTGGTGTGGTAGCATTATGTGAGGCTGGTTTTGTGGTGTGTGTAGTTGCCTTCTCCTCCTGTCTGGTCTTGCCAGTCCTGAGTTGAGAGAGCTCAGCCTCCAGTTTGGCTAAATAGCTGCATCTCTCGCAAGTATTTGTGTTATGTGGGAGGAGGAGAGGGTTGTCTGTGTACATGAGGCAGTTATAACATTGCCTCAAGATTCCCAGATTCACCAGCTGGACCGGAGAGGAGGTTGACAACTGACCTTTGGACATGCTAGAATAATATTGGGAATTCCTTAATAATTGAAAACAAGGGCCAGTGGGGAGTGAGGGTGTAGTGCTTTTAATTTTTAGTGCTGACTTATATAATTGCTTTAGTGAGCAAGTGCCAGGTAACTTGAGTGCAATGTGTTACAAGTAACTAAATGCAGAAACGACAAACAGTAACTTTCTTTCAAGTGAAACAAGGAAATAAGTACAGTAAGCAATGCAGATATCACTAGTGATCCACAGAAGCGCTGAGAAGCCGCATATTAGGTGGAATTAGCTTCCAGGGAAATAACAAGCAAACAAACAACAAGCATATAAACAAAGCTAGATTCAGCAGGCCTGGATCTAGTCTATGCTAGAGCAAACAAGGTGTACCAATTTCAGTAAGATACAGTTCAAATATTCAGGCACTATAAACCTTTAACCAGAAATTCCCAGCTCAGAAGGGCAGAGTCCAGCCTCTCCTCCCACAAGAGTGCAGACCACGAACCTTCTTAATGTAAAATAACTGGCCTGAAAACCCAAGTGCTTAAACCAGAATTAATACACTTTTAGAATAACAGACACTGAGCCCTCAATCAGCAGTTCCCAACCTAGAAGGATGTAAGCTACCTGTTCTGCCACAACAGTGCAGACCACAAACCCTCTCAGTGCAAAACAACTGGTCCGAAGCCCAAGTGTTTAAACCAAAAGGCTTAGAATGAGTTACACCAAGCAGTAATAAATACAATTGAGTATTTTTAAGATGATGCAAAAGTAAAAGCAGATGAAATTTTTTTTTTTTTTTTTTTAATCTGAACAAGTGCTGAGATCAAAGAAACAGATTTGAGTGCTGAAACTAGAAAACTGGCTAGTTATAAGAAGAAAAAAAACAAGCTAGAAGGCTTCCCTCAAACACAGAAGGGCTTGGGGGCTCAGAAGCCTACAAATAGTTTATACCACTTAACAGGAAAGGCAGGAAATAAGCTTAATTTTTTTTTGTCTGTTTCCCAGATGCTCTCTTTGTACACAGTAGGAGTGCCTGAAATCAGAATATGATCTCACTGCACTCAGTTGAGTGAGCAAATGAGATGGGCCCAGAGGCAGGCTGAGGGGCGGGCAGTTTCAAGGCCACTAAGATTAACACCAAAACAAAAACAGGGAGGGTGGGTGAGAATAACTGAAGAGCAGAATAACTGCCACTTCAGTTAAATATTCCTTTAACACAGTTTAAATAAAATTAAATACTGTATTTTTTTTTTAAAAAGTGCAGATAAAGGTACTTAAATTCTCTTATACGTCCAGTTGAATATAACCAAGTTCTTAGCCGGCCAAAGCTGAGGTTTTTAAGCAGAAAATATTTCACAATGCACCACTTAAATAGGCAAGGACAGGAAATCAAAGAATGTGGCTACCCCCACACCTGTAATTACTAGCAAATAACAAAATTCAGCAAACACTAGCTTCAGTTCAAGTTACACAATCATCTTTAGAATGCATGTTACGTATACTATGGGGCTTAGTAGTCTATCTTTTGTCAATAAAGCATTTGCATTTGTGTTTTTAGGATGTGATCCTGTACATTGTTTTTGAAAGCTTTCACTGTTTCCTATTTATGCATCCCACTGGGTAGCCAATTCCAAGCAATGGACAGCATTTTTAAAAATTTCTTCACATCAATGGCCTGTCCAAAGTGGGGGCAAATGTAGGCGTTTCAAAGATAGCACTCCAAAAGGGAATAGGGAGTTTCTCTGGTTAAAACTTTATTATGTGAGGGTGGGCAATAACTAAACTTTAATAATTTACAGCTGGGGGGTGGGTTCTACCAGTTATTTACAGCTAGTATAATATTCGATGACATCACAGTGGTGCATTAAAGGGTCTGCTAAAAGCACAAATAAACAGACTGTTAACAGTAATTTGTAGTAGGCGAGTACTATTTTTTGTACAGTGAAATGAGTGGTAATCCATATTCTGACTTTGGTATTTGTACATATTTCTGGCAGGAAGCTGGCATAATGCAGTAGACAGAACATGTGACTGTTTAAAACGGACTCTTATTTGGACAAGTGTCCTACTAACAAATTAGAAGTTATGTACCTACCATAACGTTCCATGTTAGTTGTCTTCTCTCGCCTTCTGTCTTGCTGGATGGGGTCGGAGACGATCCTCGGCTCCGACTCGGCACTTGCTAAGCTCAAGATTCACTTCCACCAGTTCGAGGCAGCCCTATATCCCATGATGCAAGGCGGAGATTACCCAGATCTCGTTTGGTAGCTAGAGGGAAAAAATACCTACTATCTTCCCCCAAGGGAAGAAGAACAACTAACCTGAGAAAAAACTGTAAGGGGAACCCAGGTAACTAAGTGCAGAGCTAACTGGTGTCCAAGGGAGAAATCTCCCAGAGAAGAGGATAGTTCAAGGTCTGTCCAGGCTAAAGGGACAGGAGGGAGGGACGCAAGAAAGAAGGCGAGAGAAGACAACTAACATGGAACGTTATGGTAGGTACATAACTTCTAAATGTTAAGTTGTCAATCTCGCCTTCATTCTTGCTGGATGGGACCGTGTCCCTAGCACCTCTATCCTGGGTGGCTCAATGGAACAGACTCTTGAGAACTGTGGAACCAAAACTCACCCTGTCCCTGGAGGCCAAATCCAATTTGTAATGTGAGACGAAGGTATGAGGAGTGGCCCAAGTGGCTGCTGCACAAATAGTGTCTAAGGGTAGTCTAGCCTGAAAGGCTGTAGATGTGGCTAGGCCTCTGGTAGAATGTGCTTTTGGTATTGAGATCAGCTGTTTGCCCCTAAGCTGATAAATATAAGAAATAGTGAAAGACAGCCATCTGGATAAGGTCACTTTAGAAACAGGGAGACCTTTCTTATTTTCAGCATAAGAAAGAAAAAGCTGATCAGACTTTCTAGATTGCTTTGTTCTGTCCAAGTAATATCTGAATTGGCGATGAATATCTAGGCAATGCAATTTTTGTTCCACCCTGTCAGAATAATTGGGAAAAAATACTGGAAGATCAATAGATTGGTTTAAATTTGTCTTAGAAACAACCTTGGGCAAAAAGGACGGGTTAGTTCTCAAAGATACTCTATCCTTGTGGAAGACCAAGTAAGGGGGACGAACACAGAGAGCATGAAGTTCAGACACCCTTCTAGCCGAAGTAATAGTGACTAGAAAGAGTGTCTTCCAAGAGAGAAATTTTAACGAACATGTAGCAGCCGGTTCAAAAGGGGGAAGTATTAAGGATGCCAGCACTAAATTTAGATCCCACTGCGATGGAGGATCCCTAACAGGGGGTTTAAGTAGGAAGATTCCTCTGAGAAAAGCTTTGCAAAGTTTGTGAGACATAATGTTCTGGACTGCAAATCAGACATGAAAATTCGAGATTGCTGCCAGCTGGACTTTAACTGTGGAAGAAGAAGAACCAGAGTGAAAAATTTCAGCTAGGAAGTCCAAAACTGACTGAATAGGGGCAGTAAAGGGATCTATGTTCTTAGACCTTGCCCAAAAGGAAAAACGTTGCCATTTGCTAGAGTAAATCCTTCTGGTAGAGGACTTTAGAGAAGCTACTATGATATCCCTAACGGGATTAGATATCATAGGAAGCCTGGCTAAGGAAGGAAGTGGAGCAACCAAGCAGTGAGGTTGAGGGAACGAATGGACCGGTGCAGTTGACCCGACTGGTGGGTCAGAAGATCTGGAACTGGGTCCAGATGCCAAGGCTGCACTAAGAGATGATGATGAAGGAACGGGAACCAAATTTGTCGAGGCCAGTAAGGAGCAATGAGAATCAGCTTGGCTCTCAAGTCGGTAGCTTTCTGAAGCACTTGAGGAATCAGCAGAAAGGGGGGAAAAGCATAAAGAAGTCCCCGGGGCCAATCCTGGGCTAGAGCGTCTCTGGGGGGATGGCCTGGAAGTGGAAAGAGAGAGATGAAGTCTGGGCATTTGCTGTTTTGGTGTATAGCAAAAAGGTCACAGCAAGGAGTGCCCCACTTCTGAAAAATCTCTTCCGCTATAGATTGTTTTGAGAGACCACTCGTGAGGCATGAGTATAGCTCTGCTCAACCTGTCCACTATGATGTTGGTTTTCCCGTGGATATGCGTTGCTATCAGAAACAGCTGAGAGGAAATCGCCCATTGCCAAAGTCTGAGAGCTTCTCGACACAGAGGATAGGACTTGGTCCCGCCCTGTTTGTTGATATACCATACTACGGACATGTTGTCCGTGTGAACTGCGATAGTTCCTAAAGGAAGAAAGTCGTTGCGGGCTTGCAACGTTAAAAGCACTGCTCTCATCTCTAGGACATTTATATGCAGGTGGTATTCGAACGGTTGCCACGTGCCATGGACCATCCTGCCCTGATAATGCCCCCCACCCGATCAGGGAGGCATCCGAAGTGACCGTGGCTACCGGGGCCGAGGGGACAAATGGTCTGCCCTGATGGACTAGAGGAGAAGAAATCCACCAGGATAGGTGACTCTTGCAGATCTGTGTGACAAGGATCTTGTGACGCAAGGACCATTGGGTAAACAACATCCACTGTAGGAGACGCATGTAAAAGCGGGCCAGAGGAAGAAGTGTGATGGCAGCTGCCATTAGGCCTAACACTTTCAGGACCAACCTGGCTTGTACCTTTTTGCTGAATAGGATGATCCGAACATGATTTTGGATAGCCAGGATTCTTTGATTTGTTAGATTTGCTGACATCCGAGTAGTGTCTAGATCTGCGCCTATAAAGGTAATAGATTGGCAGGGCGATAAGGAAGACTTTTCGAAGTTGACAGAAATCCCTAACTGGCTGCAGAGACGTAGAGTGTAATCCCTAGCCTGGAGAAGTTGATGCCTGGTGGTGGCTGTGAGGAGCCAGTCGTATAGGTACGGAAACACCTGAAATCCCTGACATCTCAGGTGAGCCGTGACCACTGCCATGCATTTGGTGAACACTCTGGGGGCTGTGGTGAGACCAAAGGGCAGGGCTCTGAATTGAAAATGACTGGTTCCCAGCCGAAAGCGGAGAAACCTTCTGGAGCGTCTGTGGATTTTTATGTGATAGTACGCATCCTGAATGTCTATAGAGCACATCCAAGTGTCTTTGTCCAGAAAGGGCAAAATCGATTGAAGTGTGACCATCCGAAAACTGGTATTTTTGACAGACTTGTTTAGTCTGCTGAGGTCTAATATTGGTCTCCAGTCTCCCATCTTTTTGGGGACCAAAAAGAACCTTGAGTAGATTCCGGATTCTAAATGGTCTGTTGGAACTGGCTGGATGGCCCTTTTCTCTAGAAGTTTTGAAACCTCTAGCTTTGCAATTTCCCTTAGACCGGGTGGAACGTCTGGAAGGGATCCTTTTTGAGGGAAGGGGCTTTTCTCGAAAGGTATTTTGTAACCCTTGGATATGATCGACTGTACCTATTTGTCTTGAGAAAGGGAAAGCCAGGCTTCTGGGTACAGTGACAATCCCCCCCGACTTCCTCCAAGGGTGGGCAGTTGGGCAACACCTCAGGGATGATGGAAGAGCTTGTCAGAGAGAGACTCTCTGCTGCCCTGGTTCTGCGGACCCCCTCTGCCCCTAAGGCGGCGTCTATTGTTATTGCCTCCTCTGCCTCTGGGGGTAAACTGACCACGTGTGTCAGGCGTGACTCCTTGAGATTTTCGGAACCACATTTTCCCTCCCTTCTGACCTTTGGGGTAAGGCCTTGAAGGGGTGGAGAAATGGACTCCTACGGCAGAAAGAGTCTTGCCGTCTTGCTCGCACCTGGTCAAAGTGTCCTTCACCTGAGGTCCAAACAAAGTTGTCCCATCGAAGGGAGAGTTTGTGAAGGATGCCTTAAAGGGGTCTGCAAAATTGCAAAGTCGCATCCAGGACTGACATCTGAGAGCCACTCCTGTGCCTGCAGCTCTACTCGCTCCATCGGCTGCATAAGAAATGAGCCGCATGGAGGAGTTAGTTATGGAATTTAGGATTCCCAGTTGAGAGGCAATCTTCTCTTGAGCCCCAGCAGCTGACGGATCCTGTACCACCTCACCCAATTCCTTGAGGATATCTCTTTGAAGTCGGGTGAAGTGACATAGATAATTCAGCGAACGCATAGCAAAAGTCGCTGAGGAAAACATCCGCTTACCATACCTGTCCATGGTCCTAGACTCCTTGTTAGGAGGATGGACCGGTATGGAAGGATCTGCAAGTTCCTTTTTGGTGGCGGCCGCCACCACCATGGCATCAACCGGGACACCTTTGGTGAGAAACTGTTTTTCAGTGGGGGCCGTGATAAATTTAGAAGGCCTCCTGGGGACTGGTTCCACGGAATCAGGAGATGCCCATGCCTTTCGAGCTATCACGTCCATGAGGGGGTCAAAAGGCGGAGATACCCAGGAGGTGGAGGGTCGAGATCCAAAAGCCTCCAGGTATACCGACTCATCCTCGGAGGGGTTAATGGAGGGCCAGTTCCCCCTCTGTTTCAGGAGTTCAAGAATGTCTGAAAAGGAGACATCCTCAGGGGGGGATCTTGGGGGACCCCTCCGGCTCATCTAAGTTGGTATCTGATGTCGTAGACTCAGGGGAGTCTAAATGCTTCCTCTTGCAAGTCCTCTTACGCGGGGGTTCCCCTGAAGGATCAGGAGAAACCTCGGAAGAGGAGGGTATTCCCAATGGGGAAACCTGGGGCGATGGATCTCTGGGTCCGGGAGCAAGAGAGTGGGAAGAGATATCTACAGGCACTGAAGAGGGAGGAGCTAAAGGGACCGACTATTGACTCAGCTCGGGGGCTAGTACACTCCTCACCACCTCGAAGGCTCCCCTCCCGGGGAGGACCGAGAGCTCCCGCTCCGAGGAAACAGGAATCCCCAGCCCCACCGAAAGGGAAGGCTCCGAAGCAGATGTCGGTGCCGAGCTTACCAAAGCCGAAGCTCCGAGGGGGAGAATGGGGTCGGACAAGGGTCCGATGCCACTCGCCCCCTCGGAACCGACAAGGGAAGCCCGATGACCCAATCCCTCCAAGGACGGTCTCAAGGAGGAGATAGGAGTCGAAGACGACGGAGCCGAAAGGAGTGGTATCGGCTCCGAAGCACCAACAGTCACAGTTCCAATAAGCTCCGGCTCCGAGCTCTGAAGGAGAGTCGAAGGAGGAATTTCTGAAGGGTGTGGAATAGCGATCGTCTGCTGAGACGGGCTATGAAGCATCTGGGCCAGTGCCTGTGATTTCAGCAGTCTACTCACCACTCTCTCCAAGTCATGGTCTGAGAGTCTGGAAGACCTTGAGGATCTGCTCCGATGGCTCCGCTCCGAAAGTAAGGGAGAGGCCGGAGCCGAATTAATAGATTCCAGCGATGGAGATCTGGATCTCTTTCTCGACGGAGCCATTGGAGCCGAAGAACCTTCGGTTCAAGTTGGAGCCGACAACTTGTCGGCTCCGAGCTGGGTCAGAGATGTGTCGGCTCCAGCCGGAGCCGACACAGGCATGGAAGCAAGAGTATCGGCGCCGATCGGCACCGATACCGAACCTTCAGAGAAGGAAGGATTGGCTCCAGCCGGAGCCGATCTCAACTCCGAGGGAGTCGGAGCCAAGGCTGAAGGCTTGGAAACTGAAGCCTGGGCCTTGGGAGACTTTGAGGGCTTCCCTGAGCCAGACTTAGCCGGGGAGCTCTCAGGCTTTAATACGCCCCTTAGAATAAGTTTGTTTCTACGTTCCTGAAGGACTCTCTGGCTGAAGGAGTGACAAATAGCACAGGAGTCCTGCAGATGTAGAGGTCCCAGGCAATAAATACAAGAAGTGTGACCATCTGTCAGAGACATCTTCTGACAGCACGAGTCACACTTCTTGAAGCCTGAGACCCTAGTTTCTTTGGACATGACTGAGTCCCTAATACACACACACTACACAGTCAGCCCAAAAATTAAGCTAAATTAACAAAATCAAGTACAGAGAAAAAAACACACAGACACACACAAACAAACCCTGACAGGAAAAATATAGAAGGGGTAAGGACCTAAGGCCCGACTAGCAAAAATAAATGAATAAAGGGAACGGGACACTACGGGAATAGGGCTAAATGAATCGGGAAGTTAATAAAGTAATATAAAAATAAAGTTATGGGGTGGACTAAAGTCTCAGAAATATAGTTAGAAAATTCACTTACCAGGAGCTGGTAAAAAGTTACCTCATGAGCAAAGCGGCAAACGAGATCTGGGTAATCTCCGCCTTGCATCATGGGATATTGGGCTGCCTCGAGCTGGTGGAAGTGAATCTTGAGCTTAGCAAGTGCTGAGTTCCGAACCCATCCAGCAAGAATGAAGGCGAGATTGACAACTTAAACATCAGTTATTTTTGTATGTGTTTTGAACAGCAAGGTGGAGTTAAGGATGAGGCCCAAATATCTTTGCTGTGATATGCCAGGTATCTGGTATAACATAGAGTCTCTCCGTAGTAGAATGGTTCATTACTTAGTCTTTGGGGTGAGGTAAACAGCATTAATGAGGACATTTTTATGGTTAAGTACCAATCTGTCCAGTCACATAAGCTGTTGAAAGTCGGTGTGCAGATTATGTTAAAAGAAAGTACAGTTCTGTACACTTTCCATAAATGTAGATGTTTGAGTCACTGTTGCAGTCCTGACTGTTGGGATTTCCTGCCGTGAAAGCCCTTGGCCGGCCCAACTACCAGAGAAGTCTTTTCGCCTCCTAGGCTGGCAGATGCCTCCACCAATGTCAGTACACTTGGGTATAAAGGGAGCCAGCCTGCATCATCACTTCAGTAGTTTCCTTACCCCTTTTAGGAGAAGCCCAAAATGGTCCACAGGCGAACCAAGGTAGGGGACCTACAACAGGGTAGCCTGGGGAAGTGTCCCATGGCTATGTGGGCTGAATTTGTAGCCTATGTAGTAGGCTGAGGAGGTAGGAGGGAGGGGAAAGAAGACTGCAACAGTGAATACACAAACATCTACATTTTCGGCAAGTGTACACAACTGTACTATGTTCTTCGTGTTTCACTGTTGCAGTCCCGACTGCTGGGATGATTCCCAAAGTATAACCAGGGGTGGAAGGAGATCATGGAGAAGAGAGGATCCCCTGCAGGACTGCGGGTGCAAATCCTGCTCTGGACTTAGAAGAGGCTGTAACTTTGTGAAGGTTTGCACAGAAGACCAGGTGGCTGCCTCCAAAATGCCTTTAGTGGGGAGGTCCTTAAGGAAAGCTGTAGAAGTAGCTCTGGCCCTAGTAGAGTGTGACCTAATCAATTCAGGGGTCTTTCTGCCATGATGGCTGTAACAGAAAAAACTGCAGTGGGATATCCACTTGGGAATAGTCTGTTTAAAAGCAGGCTTTCCTTCAGAGCCAGGAGCGAAGGTTATAAACAGCTGGTCTGATTTTCTCAATGATTTTGTCCTTGTCTAGGTAGAAGCATAGTATTCTGTGCACATCCAAACAATAAAGTATTATTTCCCCTCTGTTCTGAAGGCTGGGGAAGGTAGGTAGGTAGATGAAGGGCCTGATTTAGAGACACATTTGTGACCACCTTAGGCATAAAGGAAGGATTAGTTCTGAGGGAAACCCTGTCTTTATGGAAGATCATGAAAGGTTCCACTGCCATAATGGCCTGCAACTCTTTCACTCTCCTGACTGAAGTGATAGCCAGTAGCAAGACAGTTTTCCAAGTTAGAAACTTTATTGAAGCATTATGCTGCGGGCTCGAAAGGAGGCAGTCCATTTTTCTAGAACATAGCTGAGGTCCCATGGAAGGGTGGGTTTCCTCCTGGGAGGCCTAATGTGAACAACACCCCTAAGAAACTGTTTTAGCAGAGGGTGTGAAAAGACTGGAGGGATAATAGGGATGACAGCAGAGATGGCTGAGGCATGTATTTTAACAGAGGAATAAGATGGGCCTTTATCCACCAGACTGGCCAGGTACTCCAGGATGGTTGCAATGCTAGTGGAATGTGGTTCAATGTGGCGCTTCTGGCACCAAATAGAGAATCTTTTTCATTTGGCTGGGTAAGATTTTCTAGTGCTAGACCTTCTAGACTCTTTTAGAAAATTTTGCACTTACTGACTTAAATTGATGTTGGAGTTGGGTGCTGTGGAATTATCCAGGCTGAAAGACTGAGAATCTGAAGGCTGGGATGTACAATCTTCCCCTTGTTCTGGGTGAGGAAGTCTAACCTCTGTGGTAACAGCCAAGGTTTCTGATTGGCGAGCTCAAGGAGGAGTGGAAAACAGTGATGTCTGGGCCAGTCTGGTGCTAACAGTATAGCCCTTGGACACTCTTCCATTATCTTTAGAGGTACTTGAGGAAAAAGGGGTAAGGGGAAAAAGGCATAAATGAAGAGGTGATTCCATGGGAAGGAGAAGGTATCTGTTCTCCATGCAAATGTCTGCTTTGTCCTGGAATAGAATTTCTTCAGGTATGCATTGTCTTTGCTGGCAAAAAAGATCCACCTGTGGGACCCCACCCCCCCATTTCTGACTTATGCTGAGAAATATTTCCCGATGCAAATGCCATTTGTGGGGGGAGGGGTCTGTTAAGTTTATGCTGAGGTGGTCTGCTAGACTATTTTGTTCCCCTGGCAAATACTGTACTATGAGATGTAGCCCTAGAGAGTGTGCAGTCTCCCAGACATGCATGGCTAGACAGCACAGAGCATAGGAATGCATGCCTCACTGCCTGTTTATGTAACACAAGACTGTGGTATTGTCTTGTTTGTACGACCAAAACCCCTGGTGTCCATTTTTCTTTGAAAGCCAGTAACCTTTTTTGCACTGCCATATGTTTTTTCCAATTTATGTGTTTCTTCTTGTGCTGAGTGTCTCATATTATTTGGATATGGAGGTGTAGGACATGCCCCCCCCCCCGGCTATCTCCGAAGCATATGTGGTGAGGGTTTGGTCCTGGGGTGTGAATCTGAAGGATATGCCCTGATTTTGGGTGCAAGCCTATACCCACTATGCGAATGCCTGTCTAAGGCAAGGTATCAGGTGTATTTCAGTGTCCAGGGACTGAGAGCTCTGGCACCAGACTTTCGTCAGATACCACTTACGTTTCTCATGTGTAGCCTAGCTAGGGGCACCAAGAGGATGCAGGATGCCATGTACCTCAGCACCCTGAGGAATTCTCCGGCTGTAATGCACTGCTTTTCCTGGATTTTTTGGAAGTAGGCTGTCAAGAAGGTGAATTTGTCTGGGGGGGGGGGGAAGGAATGCCCTCTGAAGAGAAGAGTCTAGGAGTGCCCCTAGGAAAAGTACTCACCATGGTTATGGATCCCCGCATGAGTTTTCCAGCTATGGATCCTCTCAGCAGCCCCTCCCTCACTCCTGCACTACCTCTGCCCTCTCAGATCATATGCACAAGGAAACTGAAAGGCCAGGGGATAAATGAATACATATGGTGAGTACATAACTTCTAAATCTGAAGTAGGATATTCAAATCTTGGGCCATCATGGAAGGATATTCCGAGCACCGCTGAGCCAAAGGAGATGCTCTACCCTAGATGCAAGATCCAACTTATAGTGAGAAATAAATGTATGAGATGAAGCCGGCTGCTGCACAAATATCATCTAGAGGAACTGACGGTTGAATGGGCATGAACACCCTCTGGTCGGTCTCCTGACGCTGATATAAGCCAAATAAATAAAATGCAAAATCCAGCGGAGAAAGGAACTTAGAAATTTGGAAAACCAAATTTGAATTTTTTATTTTGCAAATAAACAGCTGGTCGGATTGCCTATGACCAGCTGTCCTGTTGAGATAAAATCTTAGTTGCCTGTGAACATCTAGTGAGTGTAGCCTATATTCACCTTTGTTTTCAAAACAGGAGGTTAATGGATTGATTGATGTTTGCTAAAAACCAAGTAAGGAGGTTTAGCTGATAAAGCTTGAAGTTCAGAAACTCTCTTGCTGATGTACCAAAAAGGCTGTCTTGTAAGACAAGAATTTGAGATCCGCTGTAGCCCGGGGGCTCGGGGGGGCGGGCAAGGCCTGTAGGACCAAAGAAAGGTCCCAAGGAGGAACTGCTTGCTTTATAGGGGCCTGAGAAAGAAAGTACCCTTAAGAAAAGTTTTGCAATTTTGGACATAAGAGGATTAGACTCTTGACCAATGTGATAGTGAGAAATAGCCAGTTGAACTTTGACTGTGGAACTGCTGGCACCATCATTAAAGAGAGAGGTTAGAAAATCAAGCACTACAGGAGATGAAGGATCTAGGCCTTGCCGCCCGCCCACACAGAGTTCTAGTGGATGGTAGTCCTTATCAAGAGTGGAACTAGAGCAGCCAAGCGGTCAGCTTCAGGTTGTCCAGGTTCAGAGGAGGAATGCAGGAAGGATGGGATATCAGATCCGGAATGGGATCTAGAATCCAAGGAGGATTCACCGGGAAGCAGATCAGTCGAGGCCAGAATGTAGCAATGAGAATCATTCTGCAACCCACCACTTGACAATTGAGAGACCACGGGTCAGAATGGTGCGACTGAGCTTGTCCGCTAGGATGTTGGACCGACCCGAATGTGCGTTGCTATGAAGAGCGATTGGTGGAGGGAGGCCCATTCCCAAACTCTCATGGCTGCTTGTTGATGTACCAGACAACAGACATATTGTCCGATTGAATAGAGCACTGCTCTCATCTCTAGAACATTGATATGCAGTAAGGTCTGAAATCGTTCCCACGTGCCTTGGACTGTCCGGCCCATAGTGCCCCCCCCCCACCCGGGCGTCGTGGGTCACGTGGCGAGAGAGGAGGAGCAAAAAATAAAAAATGCACGTGGAGATCCGGGAGTGGAGCCACCACAAGAGGGACCGCTTGCAAGCCTTGCTGATCGCTATGGGATGATGCATGGGAGAGCAAGGTATGACTGTAGAATATTGAGCCTGGCAAGAGGAAGAAGTGCTATCGCTATCAGCGAGCCATGGACCCTAGAGCCCTCAGGACCAACTCCGCTGGAACAGAACATGAATGGAGAATGGCCCGCACCTGGAGCTGCAGATTTAGAACTCTGTCCGCAGTGAGGAAGGCTCAAACTCCTTGTGTCTAGTCTGGCCCCTATGAAATCTAAGAGCTGAGTGGGTGCCAGGTTGGACTTGTTTGTATTTATTGTGATGCCCAGAAATGGAGCAAGATGGAGAAAGGAGTCTCACAGGAGAGAAGTAGATGCCTTGTTGAGCCAGTCGTCCAGGTAGGGAAAGACCTGCACCCCTGAAGCCTCAGGTGGGCCGCTACCACTGCTAGTACTTTGGTAACACCTGGGGGCTGTGGTGAGACCAAAGGGAAGGACCCGAACTGGTAGTGACTGGCTCCCAGCCCATCCAGTGGCCTTCTCCCAGAAGGGGAGAATAGATTGTAGAGTGACCATTTTTTCTTTGGGGACTGCCAGGTTCAAGAGAGAGGTCTAGGATTGGTCTTAGTTCCCCGTCTTTTTGGCACTAAAAGAACCTGGAGTAGAACCCTGATCCGATCTGGTCTGCAGATGGCCAATTTCTTGACCGGGTGTGGGAGGGACTTCAACTTTGGAAGGTGAAGGAAAGGAATGCGATATCCCCTGGATATGATTTGGAGAACCCAGTTATGGACTCCCATGCCGCTAGGTGCCCCGAACGCCCGACTGCCTCCAGAGTAGAGCAGTCGGGCAACCTCAAGGTTCCCTGGACCCAAGTTTCTGGGAGCCCCTCTGCCTCTCCTGTCCTCCTCTGCCACGGAAGGACTGGTTGTCCCAGGCTGGGACTGCTGCGACTTCGGAACCACATCTTCTTCTGACCCTTTTGGTTCCTAGAATAGGGCCTCTGGGGTGCAGATTCCGTCCTTCTCGCTCTGGGTCAGTCTCTCGCGGTCTTGCCAAACAGAGCAGAACCATCAAAGAGCCAGGCCTGACGTCTAGTGACCAGTCCTGTCCCTTGTGACTGACCTAAGAGTGGCCATTTTGGTGGAGTGCAGAGCTCTGTCCTCCTCCGAAATGGACTAGGTCTCGCTGCATCCGAATAACATGTGCCAAATAGTTCAGCCGCCTACCGAGAAGGTCGCCGAACTGAACATCCGCTTCCCAAGCGGTCCATCATCCGAGACTCCTTGCTCGGTGGGTGGACTGAGGACTCTCCTGAGCCAGTTCCCTCTTTGTGGCCGCCATCAACATGGCATCTACAGGAGGCCCCTTACTCCAATGGGTCCTGTCAGAAGGGGGGCTAAGGATTCTATCAGGTCTTTTGGGAATTGGCTCCACGGTGTCCGGTTCCTTCCACGCCCTGGTGGTAATAAGGTCCACCAGGGGTCGGCAGGGGACACCCAAGAGGTTGCCTCCAAGAACACGGACTCGTCCGAGGAAGACTTGGGGCAGACCACCCCTAATGGAGCATTTCCATGATGTCTCCGAGACATCCTCGGGGTGACCGTGGGGAGCCTTCCTCCAAGTCCGTGTCTTCAGTGAGAGACTCAGGAGTCAATGTGCCTCGCCTCCTCTGGGGGCTGTCAGAGGAGTGCAGCAATTTGCTCCATGGGAGCAACGGCTGTCCCAGGGCCGGATGGTGGAAGCCTGGCCCAGTGCAGAGGGAGGGAGACCCTCAACAGAGCCCTCTCCACTACATCAAAAGTCAAGGGAGCCGACCGACCAAAGGATCCGATCCGAAGAGTGGATCGGCGGATCCGGCGGACAGTGCGCTCCGACACAGGCGGCCGGCGAGAGCACTGATCCCCGGATCCGATCCAGGCTCCGAGATCGGATCCGGCCGCTGAGGCATGGTCGGATCCGGTACCCAAGTACTATCGGCTCGACCTCCCCGGGTCGGAGAAGGAGCAATAGGCTTAAAAAGGGTGTTGAGCTCCCCGGACTCCCATCTGCATCTGGGCCTGGATGAACCTTCTCATCATCCGGTCCAGATCAGCATCGAGCTATGGGTAGATCTCGGCGAGGCTACCGAGGTAGCCTGGAATGCCTCCTCGATAGCCTCGGTCTCCTCCTCCTCAGGACCCGGTGAGAAGCACACAGGTGACCGGAGCCGAGAAGGAGGAGTGGCTGGCGGGGCGAAACAGAGGTCTCGGCCGCGCTTGTGGTGCTTCTCCCTCTTCCTCTTTAGATGCATCCCTCTCCTGTCCTGAAGGAGTTTGAGTCCCAGGAGCAGGAGGTGCCACAGGGGAACAACTGCAGCAAAGACCCGCCAAGACCAGCTTGGACCTCAGTGCCCTGGGGTTGAACCCTGCACAAATGGAACAACCAGATGTGAGGTGTTCAACCCCAAGACGTGGCCATCAGCCGGTGAGAGCTTATGGCCACACTTTAGAAAATATGGACTTAGGCTGTTCAGCCATAGTCACTAAATTTAACCTAAAGTTACAGAAAGTAACTTAAACAATAAAAAGCACACAGGCCTCACACACACTCTACGCACCAGGCGAGGGAATAAAATTACTACTGAAAATTAAATTAAACTAAAAACAGTCAATAATAATAGGAAACCTACAACTTTCACACAAAAATTGTTAAAGAAGGAAAAATTCTCTATTTTTTAACAAGAAAAATCCACTTAGCTGAGAGCTATGAAATCCACATCTAGTTACCAGCGCGGCAAACAAGATCTGAGGTCATGAGGGTAGAGCAGGGCATTATGGGTGAGGGGAGGAGCTGAGAGCTTGGATCCATAGCTGGAAAACTATGCCGGTTCGGATCCGATATCGGATCCATAACCCACAGGTTGCAGACAAATGAATATCCTACTTCAGATCTATCTGTTTGGTTGGAACAGTAATGGATTGCTTGAGGTTTAGTGTGAACCCTAGGGAAGTCAGGAGTTCCTGTGTAAATTTCAGGTCCTTGTGGATCTTTGGCAGATCTGTGGTTTGTATAAGGCAATAGTCCAGGTAGGAGCAAATTTGAACCCCTTTGGTCCTGCAGGAGCCAAGCACTTTGTGAAAACCCCTGAAGCAGAAGACAATCCAATAGTGATTGGAGCTTGCTCTGAAGTGAAGAAAGCTTCTGCGTGACTTTTGAATGGGAATGTGCAAACAGGCATCCTTTAGGTCTATTGAGATCATGAAGGCCTGAGGAGTTATCATGGGTAGTAATTTTTGAAGGGTCAGCATTTTGAATTTTGGCACCATGAGAAATTGATTTAAGTTGGACCGATCCAGTATGAGACGCCAACAGCCTTCCTTTCAGGGGACTAGGAAAAGCCTCGAGTAAAATCCTTTCCTTTCTCATTCTTCTGGAACTGGTTCCACCACTCCCTGGAAGTATAGAATTTGAATTTGTTCGAGAGCTTGTGATTTTTGATTTTGAGGTACATCTGGGTAACCCGAGTACTTTAAAGGCTCACTGAAAGTGAGTTTGTAACCATTTGAAATAGTGTATAAAGCCCCTGATCTGAAGTGATGTGTGTCCAGTTTTGATGGAAAAGTGACTGCCTTCCTCCTAGTTTTGGGGTGGGGGTGGGAGGGTGGAGCAGTGAGAAAGAGTTCTCTGGCAGAAGCTTGGAGCCTAGAATTCCCTTGCCTGTGTGGCTCTGTAGTCCACTGCCTTGATCTTTGCTGCTGAGGTCTTTTCCTAGGAGTTCTGTCCCTCTGAGGCTTCTTCTGTTTACTCCTAGGTTCAGCGGGAAAAGACAAATGCTTAGCAAGGAAGTTCCTGCTGAACCTCGGAGGCTGCACTTGAAGAAAGTAATTTTCTGTTTGCACAGACTTAGCCTTGTCCTCCATATTTTGAGGACTGCTTTTTGGCCAAAAAGGCTGTCCTTGTTAAAGGTGCATCCAAGAGGCAAGCCTTTACATAATCAGGAAGAGACTGTTCCCTAAGCCAAGCATGTCTTCTGATAACTGAGCCAGTGGCAGCTGCCCTGCAGGAGGCCTCCATGGCAATATACCCACAGTGCAGGGAATGTGTAGCTACCTGGAAACTGGCACGGCAGAGGTCTAAAAGTACTCTGGAAAGATTTTTATCCTCTAGGGTTGACATCCTTTGTTTAAGTTGGTCAAGAATGGTTTGTTGGTACTTGATCATATGGAACTGACAGTTGAGGACCCTCATAATCTGAGTGGTGAAGTATACTTTCTTTCCGAACCTATCAAGGGCCCTACTCTCTCTGTCTGTAGGAAAAGGGTTCCTGGAGTAAATGGCTCTAGCCTCTTTAGACCCTGTAGGCTCTGGAGTGATCACTTTTGATTAAGCAGAGGGGGTTTTGAACAAATATCTGTGAATGACTTGTATCCTGTAGACCCTGTCTCGTTTTCTAGGGAGAGGAAGTCAGGATTCAAGAAGGCATCCAGGAAAACATCCTCCACCACTTCCAAAATAGGGGAATAGCTAAATGTTTGCATTCAGGGAGGTCCAAGAACTCCCCAACTCCCTTTCTGGCTCAAGGGTATTCTTGTGCCTCCCACTGAAAATGTTGTCTAATAGCATGGAGCGTCTCTCCAAAAGTGAGATCTTCAGGTGGGAAAGCAGAAGGAAGATCTTCCTCTGAATCAAATTCCTCAGAATGTGTAAGAGAGACCTGCCTCTGAGGCAGATTTCTCCAAATCAGAGTCTTCTTCTGATTGTAATATGTCAGGAAAAAATTCAGGAGGGGCATCCCTTTTTCTTTTTCCTGGGGTAATATCCCCTGTTGTCTGTCTAGCTCTTACAATGTTAAATAAATAGTAGCCAGTTTGATCAAATCCTGCTGGGGTCCCTGAAATTGGGAGTCCACAGGCCTAGGTGAAGGCTCTACCACACTGCCTTTCTTTGGGGTGGCTTTGGCCTTAGTCTAGGTATGCCTGAGGCCCTGCCGCCTGACTCTCTGGGTTGAAGGTACATCGGCATAAACCTAGGCCTTGTTGTGTCGTCAGTTAGTAAACGCTTGTCCGAAGCCATGGCCTGCTGAGCGGTCTCTGACCCCGATGAGCTGAAGGTATGTGCAGTAGAAGTCAAAGAGACTGATGGCATGTCAGACTCCAAACAGGTCTCAACAGAGGCCTGAGTCACTGTATCAAAAGCTGAAGGGGACTGCAAAAGCGCCTAACCTTCCTCAATTATCACAAGTCTAGTAGAAGAGCCGGCGGGAAGTAACTGTCATCCGAAGACCTTAGCTTGTGTTTCTTTTTTTTTTTTTTTTGTGGAAAATTCAAGTTAGGAATGACAGGCAGATGCAATTGTACAGATTCTTGTCTCAGAAAATGCATGAAGAATCCAGCCCTAAGTCTAATAGTTCTAGCATTAAACCTGGAAAGGAAATGACAATTTTGGACATCGTGGTCTGGGCCTAATTAAGTGACACAAGGCATATGCAAGTCTCTGTGTGGGATTTGTTTACCACAGTGGAGACGATTATTTACTTTATCTGACTGAGTTAAAAGAAAAAAGAAAGGAGCTTCCCAACAGGGTACTTATCGTTCTGATAAAGGCTTTTCTCTGGTGCAGCTCAACCAACTCACTTGTACACTGCTTTTGGCTCTGGCAACAAGAAAATACTAAAGTGATGATGCAGGCTGGCTCCCTTTACACCAGAGCGTACGGACATCTGTGGGGGCATCCGCCAGCTTGAGAGGCGAAAAGAGTTTTCTCTGGTAGTCTGGCTGGCCAAGGGCTTTCATGGCAGGAAATCCCAACAGTCAGGACTGCAACAGTAAAACACTAAGAACATCCGATTTCAGTAGCAGTAAATCATCTGCATACATTAATAAATTTATAGAGGGCAACTTCAAGGAGATGTGATACATAGATAGTGAGAAGAAGAGGAAGGGAAACCACTACTGAAGTTCCTTAATTCTGAGATGGCCTTACCTGTGATGACTTGAAAAGAGCAATTTGACAAGCAGCCCCCTAAACCAACCAATTCCTTACTGCTGCTGAAAGTTAAATTTATTTGGTTTTTCTAGAAAAAATAAATAATTAACTAAGCCAGATGTAGAGGTTATATTAATAAGTAATGTCTGCTAGATGTCCATCATTAATGTTGTTATAAATTACATCAGAATTGTATATAGTGTCATAAGTGTGCCATTTAATTTACAGCATCCATGCTGCACATCACAAAAGGAGGCTATATCTACTTATGACCGTTATGAGATCGAATGGTTGTTCAAAGGGCAATTGTTTTAACATCTTTTCAAAATGGGCACATGTTAATGACTGTGATGCAAATTGTATAGAATTGCATGGAGGTCACTTTTGGGAAAGGAAGTGTGACAATATGTTTAAAGGAGTTTGGTACAATTCACTTTGTTAATGAAAGCTTCTACATGTATGCCAACAGGTGGTTGATCACTGGGGCAACCATCCGAAGAAATGCAGGATAAAGTTTGCCAAAACTTTTACCAGATTTAGTGCTGAGTTTTGTTACCAAATTATACCTTTTTTCAAAGAGATTTCTTTGGAATGGAAAGATAAGCTAATGCTTGCTACAGCGCATTTTCGGGGGGGGGGGGGGTTCATACCAGCAGTGTGTGGGGAAAGGCTATTTGGAGAGAGCTGAATATTAGTTATTTGTTGTTCAGTCAAGTACGACTCTCCATGGCCTCAAAGATTTTACCACATCAGGTCTATCTCTATTTCTCTATTGACAGTTGCTTATTTTATTTGCAAATTCACATTCATTACTTCAGTGACATTTTCTATCCATTTTAATCTCCATTGTCATTCTCTTATTTTATCTTTAATATTTCTCTAGTGAACCCTATCCTCACTTTACATGATCAAATATTTGAGTTTTAGTTTTCATGTCTTCCAGTGAACATTCCTGGGTTAATTTCCTTGTGTATGGACTGTGTTTGAGCTTACTGAAGTCCACATAATTCTCAAAAACTTTCTCCAACACCCCAGTTCAAAGGCATCAGTTTTTCACCACACAGCTTTAATTATAGTCTAACCTTGCAGTATAGCCTTAAGTTATTACCAGGAAAACTATGGCTTTGACTGCACAGACCTTACAATACAGTGTCTTTTTTCTTTAAAATCATACCCAGATTTACCATAGCTTTCCAGGAAAATAACATCCATCACTGCTCCATCTTCTATCCCATTATTTGCAATGAGCCAACCGGGCTTGATGACATAAAAACATAATAAAATTATATAGAACAACAAGCCAGCTTTTGTGCTTTCTACTTTCACTTTCATCAATTTGCTCTTGAACTCTTCCTAACTTTCAACCATTAGAGTGGCATCACTGATATATCTGGAGCTACTAACATTTCTTTTTGAATTCTTATTAGCTGACCACCAAATCTAGCATTTTGCACGACATATTCAGTGCATAAACTAAATAAGTAGAGTGACAATGTACAGCCTTGTTGCACTCCTTTTCCAAAGTCAAATCAGACAATTATTCCATTCTTGGTTTTAAATGTTACTTCTTGTTCTGCCTACAGTTTCCTTAAGAGTCAAATAAAGCAAACAAGTAACTCCCATTTCTCCAGGAATGTGTCACGGTCCATTATGGTCTGCAGAGTCAAAGGCTTTGCATTGCTAAATAAAGCAGATATAAGTATATAAATTTAGTAAATAAAGAATGGCAACCACAAGAACTTAAAGGGCAATAAATGAACTATACTTAAATAAACAAAGCAGTGCAAATACAGATTCTAAATAAATATAAGTTGATAAAGAAAAATAAAATGCAATAAAAATAGGCAGGATGCATACAGAAAAACCTGAGCTCCCGATATTCAAATTCCCTACTTACCATTTATTGTTATAAATAGGAAGAATTAATAATCATATTAATCCAATGGGATTATTAATTCAACCAATGTATGACAATAAATTGGATGACTTAATAATCTTCAAATAGATACATTTCCAGAGGGATATATCACACAGATAAATCAAGATAGCATCTCCGGATAGCAAAGAACAGCACAGCACATGGTTATACACAATGATTTTCCTCAGGCCCCAATTTTCATTACATGACATTATCTTCCTGGCACTGGAAAAACAAGTAGTTAAATCAGTGTCTATTTGTCATAAAAAAATGTTTCGGAGATAAAAGCTTAATCACAAATTAGAACTGCCAATATATCTGCTTCCTTTCTTTGACACTACCCTGGTGTATTAGTGATATACAGAGAGTACAGAAATCGCATCTCAAAACAAGACAATTCTTTGTTTTGTTTTTTTTTCTTACATTCAAGAGAGAAAACAGCAAGTCTGAAGACAAAAGTCACACATTCCTTATCTGTGACTGCAACACGCATACTGCAGATGAACAAAACAGAAGAGAAAAAAACATTTTAACTGCAATAAATAAATGTAACTGAGTTACCTTAGCCTGGCATTACCTCTGTCATCACAACAAGTAATACATCACTGATGAGACCATATGTACAGTGCTGTGTGTTTTCCTAGAGGTAGTACAGATTACTGGCAATTAAGATATTGAAAAGGATGCCAAAAAGTCACAAGAGTAATAATAGGAATTGTAGGGCAAGGATTAAAAAGAAAGGTTGAGAAACTTAAATAGGTACTACCTAAAGACAGAAGCTACAAGGTAGGCATCATTTTCAATAATCTATTTCAACAGAAATGACATGGGAGGGAGGAAAGGGGTAACAAGCCTTAAATAAATGGCACTAGTTTTAAAAGAGATGTGAGTTAGTATTACTTCAGTAAGGGGATTGCAGATAAGTAGAAACAAGTACCTTGAGGGGATGTGAGCAATACCAGCACACATACGATCAAAAATGCATGTGAAAGACAGGTTATGGGGCAAATAGGAATACTATGGAGTAGCAGGAAGCTAGTTATGCAAAATGGCAAGCAGTAACAAAAAAAGTCTTTCTACACTACTGCTAATGTGTAATGTAATGCTATTCTCCATTACAAAAAAAAGTCATGCTCCCTTTTCCATTGTCCGTCTTCTCTGTCTTACGTTTCTCTCTATAATGCTCACAAATCACTGTATCATGTCAAAGTCATACCGCTCTCTCTTCTTATTTCTACTGCACACATCTAAATTTGTGACTCCCTCTCTCTCTTCTGAACAGTATCAGTCCATTGATATCATTCTTTGTGTAATTTTCCACTGTGACAATGCCAATTTCCTGCACTATGCATATTGTCCACACTTGTGCACTTAAAGTGCATGTTTTAACTCTTTGGATTACCTCATCATTTATTCAATCCTATATATGTGCAACAAGCCCAAACATGCTATGGACCCACACCTGCTACACCTTTAGAATGAGAAGTATGTAAAAAAAAACACATACTTGTTCTACTCTGTCCTAGTAAGGACCACCATCACCATAGAAATCTATTCAAGCTTTACTGTTCTTTACACAACACTGCACTACATACTAAATGCTACATGTTAACTTACAGATGCAGGTACATAGGTTTCAGCAATAGCATCCTCATCTTGGCATCTTAACTGACTACCACATCTGTCTGTGTATTGTTGGCATACAAGTTGAGGTGGTTTAATCCAACCCCCGAGTATTTCTGAAATACAAATTTACAGCATACAGACAATGCCTGATAGTGATTGCCACAGCTCTAATCACTCCAGTGAATATACCTACCTGCTATTTCTCAATAACTAGTCACTGCTACTGATCAATCAGTACTTTATGCACAAATCTTCATGTTTGCTTTCCTCTTTACATCATTTTAAAATCTCTTGTACTACTTTTTAGTAGCACCACCACCCAGCATACACACACACTCGCACACTCACTCACTCTCTCGCACACACACACTCTCTCATGCACGCACACTCTTCCACTCACACACACACTCTCGTACACTCACTCACACACTAACTCACTCACATGACTGTGTAACCATGGCACTGATGATTTCCCCCTTTGTCAAGTGGTAAGGCACCAAACTCCAAAGAACAGGTATGCAAGTTTGAGGTGTTTGGCCCAATCTATTCTTTCTTATGCACACACTCCAGTCACTACATCAAAGGTGCCAGTATGATACAATCATAGTGCAATCAGGCGTTAATGACCTGAGACATGGCTCCATGGACTATATGAAGACAGACATTATTAAGCTTTCAGAATATGTGTCTTAGAATTCTGCTAAATGCAAGACACACACCTACCTATCTTCAGCATGGATGATGCCATGACGAAAAAAAAAAACTTGATTTCAATAACTGACTTATGTTCTGGTATCCTTCTATGGGGAATTCAATATTTGTCACCATAGGAGGACATGGGTAACAAACCAAGTTGCTTTGCAGAGGATGGTCTGCACCGGTCTCCCCTAGGCTTCCAAATACTGGCTAAAACTTTATCCACCCCATCAAAGATTTTTCGGCAATGCCAAATTTTAAAATCTACCAACAAAACAAATAAAACCCAAAGAAACATAAAGGTGTTACTGCTCAATGTTAACAGCCTAAACAAGAAACTCCACACCCTACAAGATCTCATCACTCAATAGCACATAACATCTGTGCAGTTACTGAGACATAGTTTAAATCTGCAGAAAGTACTCTGGCAGTGCAAGGCTTCAGTCCCTTCCACACATTTAAGCTACACAGACAAGGAAAAAGGTGAAGTCTTGATCGACATCAGCAACAAGTGTAACTCTAGGTTGGTTAAACAGGAGGATGTCCTGGAGTTTATCCACGTGCAAATCACCACACACAAAGTCCCATACCACATCTTGGCAAGCTATAGGTCACCCTCTACGTCCCAAAAATACCTAGACCTACTGGAGACACTCATCATTAAACCAGTACTTTATTCATGGGAGACTAACTACACCTCTATAGATGGAGAAACATACACTGCCTCAAACTCAAAGGCACAACGATTCCTGGACTTTATTAACACAAAAAAACATTGATCAGCTAGTGCACACACCCACCAGAGTTTCAAACATACTGTACCTGGTACTCACCAACAGTGCTGCAGACAGAAGGTTTGTGAAAACAAATACCCTACAAGCACTGCTGGGACATCTGACTGTGCTGTTACCATTAATATGCAGCATAACATAAGAATTCTTTTCAAGTACATCTGCACCTTGGGGAACAACATATAATGACTTAAAAGCAGCTTGTCAAGTTACATCACCCATACCACTTGCTTCAATATGGGACTTGTGCATTTTATCACACTTGTAGATCTAAGTGCAACATATGTGTGTGCTATGTCTTTAAGAAGCATGCGAGGCTGTGCTTGCACATATAAATTCTAGACACGTGCAATCCCTAGTGCCATTTTGTATAAGCAGCCAGTGAGTGAGCAGGTATGATCGCAGTAGTTAGTTTGTATATAAGTTACAAGTCATAGTTAATAAGCCTTTACAGTGATGAGTGTATAGAATAAAGCTACTTAAACAGATCCCACAAAGACTCGTTTATTTGTGTACCAACACGGAAGCGACATGGTATCAGAACCAGGATGGAAAAGAGAAGAACATTCATAGCCATGAGATGTAAAGATGACAGCAAAGGTAAAACCGAGAGAAAACAAAAACAGTACAAACACAACCAGAAAGAATTAAAGGCAATGAAAAATAATAAGAATTATTTACCCAATACAAAAAGAAGCAAAAAAGGGTATTATAAGGGCACAAACCGCATTATCAGGCAAGTGGAAAGTACAAAAAAGTTTGTTAACTAATGAAAATGTTTAAGAAAAAAGTATTCGAAAAAACATTGGCTCTAGAGTGCAAAACGAGCATATTTAAGGCAGAAGGGGTGTGTTTAAGGCAGAATTGGGCATGTTTAGAGTAAAATGAGCACATCAGAAGCACACTGGGCATAAACAAGGGCTTAAATGAGCAACAAGAATATAATAAAGAAAAGAAAGAGCACAGTAAGCAAAAATAAAGTAAGGGGACTGCTTGTGTTTGGGCATAACTACGACTTCATATTGTATCAAGGGTGTAATTAAAGTTATTCGAAGTATCTCAGAGTGTGTAAAAGTGCTTAAAGTGCGTACTCTGCATGTATTTCAAAGATTTCAGTGCGTGCAAAGTGCTACTATCTTGTAAAATCCAGTCAGAGCATAGTTATTCGAAGAAAAGTTCTTGCTCTAGGTGTGTTTATTTGCAAAGTGCCACCGTTACAAAGTGCTTCTTGTACTGTAAGGAGTTACCTAGCAAGGTACCGCCATTTTGGAGACATTTCAGTGCCTGAAAAAAAGAAGTAAAATAAATAAAAAATAATAATAAATATGGTTAGTAGTGATATAATTTTAGGTCATGCATCACATTTTAGATTTTAGAAGTTATATTTTATGTATGTTTTAATAAATAATGTATTACATATTTAGTGAATATGTTGGTTTTAAATATTTGTTCATAAACAAAAATTCTGTAATACTTGAAATGTAAATAGACAGAGGAATACCTCATGGAAAATGGTGAAAAAGTTTATACTAATGGTGAATGGTACTGAGATTCATTATCATTGGTTAATTGATAAATTGCTCATTACCCACAAGGTTTAAAAGCAATGCAATATGTGTTTTTAAATTGTCTGATGAAGGCTGGTATTACACAGCCGAAAGCGCTCACCATCTTTTGGAATAAAACTTTGGATATTATTCGTTGTTAGTCCGATACTTGTCATTGTGCTGCTGGTTTCTTGTTCATAGTTTGTGGTTGGTTTTTGTGGTTATCAGTTTTATGGCATCCGGTAGCACGCAAGAAGCGGACACAATGGTCACAAGAACTGAGTTTGATAAACTACAACAATCGGTTGTTAGTTTAACTCAATTAATACAACAAATGTCTGGAAATAATGGAGGTCCAAGGTTACCGAATTTTAATAATAATAGAACGGACAGTGTTGATAGTACTGACAGCATCCCACCAGGACAATTACCATTACAGGAAATGGATGAGTTGCAAAATACTGATATGGTTTTTAATGCTAATGAATTGCAGCAATGGCTTAACCAAGTGAAATGTAACGATGGTCATAGGAACTCTAACACACCAACTTTTTCATCAATGGTAGATGAGTTCCATGATCTTGTATGGCGTTATCGTAAATTAGTGCATGAAAATTCTTATTTTAAAGAATGCATTAAAAGACAACAAATTCCTAAGGGCCTGAGATATTGGAAATATCCTACAGGCTTAAAGGAAAACAGTGCACTTCACAAGGAGCTATTACAACTATTTGATCGGCAGGGGTGTGAGTTCCTACAAGTGTTAATAAAACACAATGCAACAGAAATGGATGAGCTTAAAACGCAAATTCAAGGTTTGGATATTAAAATCAAACAACAGTCGGCATTTAATGCATGCCAGAATCAATATTTGGAAGTTTTCACCCAAACAGATAAACACAGTAACATCGTTGTGGAAAGAAAAACTCGGAAACTGAAAAGAGAGAGAATGGATTATTCCAAGGGGCTGGCCTATCCGAAACCATTGCGAGGGCAATGGCGTAGAGAATCTAAGGGTAATACTTCTCAATTTGAGGATGACGAAGGCGGGCAAGTGCAAGATAAAGAAAACAGTAACAACCAACAGCTCCCTTTAGAGAATGTCAGTTTGCGCCGTTCGGAGCGGCTTCGCAACAAAGACACTTACAGGATGAGGAACAACAGTTCGCGAGCATGGAGGAAGCAGAGGACAGGCTCACGGAGCAACTTCAATTAGATGCAGTAAGTTTGGCCGATTATCAAAATAATGCCAATGCATATCAGCTCATTTCCAATACGAAGGGTGATTTTCACATTTATAATTACAGTGAGGCTGTTATCACTACTGAGCAAGCGAACATACTCAGTAAAGGCCTCACTTTTGTCCCAAAAAGAAGGGCAAAAATGACTGAAATTATTACAGAGCTAAAACGTTTTACTAGAAAGATTAATTTAGCGGTGTTACATCAGCAAGCCCCATGTATGGAACATAATAATTTTTTACGTATACCTAGCATCATAAATCCACCTCTCCACCCCAAAATAAAATTATTTGAGGAAATATGTGAACTTGACTTTAGGCACCATATTCAATTTAACAACAAAAAAGACAAATCAATGTCTACCAATTTTACAAAGATTCAAAGTGACAAGTTAAATGAATTAAAAACTAATGGTAATATCTGGGTTATACAACCGGATAAGGGAGGTGGACTTGTCATAATGAATTTGTTTGATTATAACCAACAACTTACACATATATTGTATGATGCAGCATACATGGAAGTTTCAATCAATGAAATTAATATTTCTTATTCTAGAATCGATTATACTCTGGAAGACATGCTGTGGCATGAACAGATAACTAACCAAGCATTTTTATATATGCAAGTGAAATATCCCAAGATTCCAATAATGTTTGGAGCTCCTAAATTACATAAAGATCTGCAAAGTCCACCAATGCGTCCTATAGTAGACGCAGGTGGTTCAAAAACATATTAAAAGAAAAAAAAAGTTTAGAATATATTTGCAGAGATTCTTGGGATTTTCTCACTAAAGTAAACAGCTTAAATATTAGAAATGTTAATATCATCATGTTTGTCACGGTGGATTTGAAAGATTTGCTTACTTGTATACCTCACCAGTTAGGCATCACCTGGTTTTCTGATTTTTTTCTTTGAGATCATACCAGTGCCTCAAGATGAGCTCAATGCTCTGGTGGACTTATTAGAATTGGTATTAACCAATAATTACATCTTTCATGATGGGCAATATTTTAAACAAATTAAGGGGGTAGCGATGGGCTCTCCTGTGGGCACATTGTACGCAAACACTATCATGGCAGTTTGGGAAAATAGATATTTATTTCCATCAGAATTTATGCAACATGTAGAGCTATATAGTCGATTCTTGGATGATTTGTTTTTTATTTGGAAGGGACCAGCTGAATTGGTTGAGCTATTTATAAAATACATCAATGACACTACTGAATTTTTGTCTTTCACTTATGAAGTAGGAAATGACAGCATAACTTATTTGGACATTTACTTACAGAAGGATATAATTCAAAATTCTCTAAAGGCTAATATATATCGTAAAAAAACTTACTCTAATAAATTTTTGCATTTTGATAGTAATCATCCCCGACATGTAAAAAAAGCGGTTTTGAAAGGTCAATTGGTTCGAGCCGCACGCATGGTTACAAAATATGATGAATTTGTGGATGAATGCCAATTCATAGCAAATATGTTTTTAAATAGAGATTATCCACATCAGTTTGTTGACGGAATACTCAATGAAGTAATAATAAAAAGAACTAATGGCTATTATAAACCATTGCTAGTAAATACAGCAATTGATAATGACAGTCAGCAAGAAATTACAGTTTTTAATCAATGTACAGTAATAGCACAAAATAATAATTGTAGTAAGTCCAATAGTGCTAGTAATGATAGACATATCACAAAAGGTAACTTGGCATTCGTCACTACTTATACAAGATTCTGAGTTTATCAAAGGCTTGGTTATGAAGAATTGGGCATTATTTAGGGGCAATACCCAATTGGAAAATATATTGGGAATGCAGCCTTCAATTATATATAAAAGGGATAAAAATTTAAAGGATTGGTGTAATACCTGCTTAATGTCATATAGTTTTAATACGGGAGGTATGAGGAAATGCAACATGTGCAATTATTGTTCATATATTATAGAAAGTGAACAAATTTATATTAATGGAATGTCGTTAAAAGTAAAAGGAAAATATAATTGCAATACCTCTGGAGTAGTATATGCTGCAATATGCGAACAGTGTGCGGCCTATTATATAGGAAAGACTGAGCGAAAATTAAAACAACGCATATATGAACATGTCTATGACAGCAGCAGGAAATCAACTAACAATGCCTTATTCAGGCATATAATGCATAATCATACGCACAAATTTGGTTTCACAATATTGGAACAAGTACAGCCATCACCTAGAAGAGGTCCGTGGAAATTAATATTAGACTCAAAAGAATACTGGTGTGGCAGGTTTATTTGAATGCCACACAATTCCCAGGACTAAATGATTCCATCTCAGTCACTAGCATATTAAAGCTTAGATCTTTTAATAGGTGATGGTTTTTCTATCCAGTATTTCATGTATATATAGGCTTAATCAAAAAATAATCAAAAAATAATTAAAATGTATAAGTCAAATAATTAAAATTCATAAGTCATCATATTATGTAAATATGCCTGAAAAAAGAAGTAAAATAAATAAAAAAATAATAAATATGGTTAGTAGTGATATAATTTTAGGTCATGCATCACATTTTAGATTTTAGAAGTTATATTTTATGTATGTTTTAATACATAATGTATTACATATTTAGTGCATATGTTGGTTTTAAATATTTGTTCATAAACAAAAATTCTGTAATACTTGAAATGTAAATAGACAGAGTAATACCTCATGGAAAATGGTGAAAAAGTTTATACTAATGGTGAATGGTACTGAGATTCATTATCATTGGTTAATCGATTAATTGATAAATTGCTCATTACCCACAAGGTTTAAAAGCAATGCAATATGTGTTTTTAAACTGTCTGATGAAGGCTGGTATTACACAGCTGAAAGTGCTCATCATCTTTTGGAATAAAACTTTGGATATTATTCAATGGTAGTCCAATACTTGTCATTGTGCTGCTGGTTTCTTGTTCACTGTAAGGAGTTACCTAGCAAGGTACCGCCATTTTGGGGACATTTCAGTGTACTGCATGTGGTTGTTTTAATTTAGGCAATAGAAGTTTAGCTTATTCACACTGTACAGCTGCTTGATATGTTTCTTGCATTGATAAAAGGTACTTTTACAAATGATTACAAGAGTATTACAGTACTCATGACTGGCTCAGTTCCATCGTAAAGTTCTCGAATGTTTCTTAAAGAGGCAACTTTAACAAGTAGTGGTGTATAAGTGTAGCATGCCTGCCTTCATAGATAAAGCCCAAGCGACTACTTTAGCATTTCTAACTTTACCAATTCCGAAAGTTAATGACTTCAGCATTTCTACTTTCACCAATTCCAAGAATAAATGACTTTGTCATTTGTATCTTTACCAATTCCACAAGCACAGATTTCATAAAGTGTTGAAAAGCCTGAGAAATTGTTCTACAAAGCTCCATAGAGTATCAAGAAGTTCTAAAAGTTATTCCATAACATTTCGTAAAGTATCGAGAAATTTACAAAGTTATTTTGCAAAGTACAGTAAAGCAATGAGAACTCTAAAAAGATATTTTGCAAAGTGCAACAGAGCATCCAGAAGCCTGAGAAGTTTATTTTGCAAAGTTCAGTTACTCGAGAGTACTACGAGGTTGTTCATTTGCACAACTGAGATAAGCTTAGAGAAAGTACAAGTACAAAAGCATTGAGCCAACCGTGTTTATGTCAATTACTTGTGCACATCTGTGTGAGCGTACATTTGTGCTCAACTGCAAGACCCTTTGTTGGAATGCGTTAATACGGCAGACAGATTTTGAAAACCTCAACCACTTGTATTTGATCAAAATATTGCAGAGAACTGGAGAATATTTCAACAAAAGTATATTTTCATTCAAGCAGCTTATGTAGCTAGAGATGCACATACTAGGGCATTCATTTTGCTAACTCTAGCAGGATCTGAGGCCATAGAAAGAGAGAGTTCATTCGTACATGCACCAGCAGTGTATGAAGGTGAAGGTGCAAACCACCATATTATTGTGCAAGCTGAATAAAGGAAAGACCGCGAGTGTTTGAAGCGCAAGTTCAGAGAGATGTGCAACTCCCAGATGAACATTACATTAGACAGGCATTTGTTTTACACAAGGAATCAGAAGCTACGGGAAACGGTTGCAGCTTATATAACTGACTTCAGAAATAAAGCTAAAACATGTCAGTTGGGTGATTTGAAAGATGAGCTAATAAAGGACAGACTTGTGTCTGGATTAGTGTTGCAGTGAGAAAGATTTTACTTTGTGACAGTGATTTGACATTAAGTAAAGCAATAGAGATTCGTAGGATCCAAGAGGTGACAGAACAACTTACTAATATGCTTAAGAGTGACAAAAGCATGGTTTCGATGAGCTCCAGAGCAAATGTAGATCATACGAAACACGTGGCAAACAGGCCTAAGAAAGGGGTAGCCACGGGTTTTCTAAAGAAAGTTCCAAGCTTTCCAGAAAGTTCTAAAAAAAAGTGCAAGCTCCACTGCCAGCTCAGTGCAACACAAAACATCAAAACCCAAGCATAGCTTTATTGTTAACTGTCACAAATGTGGTGCAAATCATTAATCTAAAAGAGAGAAGTGATTATCATTTGGTCAGCAATGCCACAAGTGTAAAACATGGAACCATTTCCAAAAGTTTTGCAAATCAAGTAAGCCACACTCAGTTGTAAAGAAAGGTCACACAAAAAGCAAGTTGATCGTGTAGAACCGAAACAGACAGCTTTCTATGTGGATGGTGTATCAGTACTTTGAGAAAGGGTTGATGCAGTAAATTTATTGACAAGGAGTGAAGTGTTTTGTACGGTCTAGATCAATGCAAAATCCACACAGCTCAAAGTAGACACTGGATCAAAGTTTAATGGTATATCAGCAGACACATTTACAAAAGTGACAACAAACAATTCAATGTAACCAGCAGTGTGAGACTTGTTGTGTATGGAGGTGAAGAAATTCAAACTGAAGGTTCAGCAATACTTTCCTGTTATTTATAGCTGAGAACTGTTACAACCTATTATTCTATGTAGTCCGATGACCACTGCAATCTTTACTAGGTCTCAAAGATAGTTTGAGAATGAATCTGCTTTCTTTTGCTAAAGAGGTTTATCATGTGAGGGCAGTTCTAAGTTCAGATTTTTCTGAAGCCATTTTCTCAGAGAGTTTACTGATGTTTCCATTGACAAGTTAGACAAATTTCCAGTTATGTATTCCATGAAGTTAAACCTAGAGGTAAGTCCAGAAGTCAGACAAGCAAGAAGAGTTCCGATTGCAATGCAAGATAAAGTCAAAGCTCAGTTGGACAAGGTGGTGTAGAGGTGTGATTTGTCCAGTCACAGAACCAACTGAATGGGTGTCATCCATGGTAGCTGCTCATAAGAAAGGCTCAGACAAAATCAGAGTATGCATCGATTCTAGAGATTTGAACAAAGCATTAAAAAGGCCATATCATCCAATGCGTACACTTGAGGAAATTGCAGCTCTAATACCAAATGCCATTGCATTTTCTGTTTTGGATGCAAAGAGCTTGGCAAGTGATGCTCGATCGCAAATCCTCATTTCTCACTACTTTTGGTATTCCATTTGGCAGATTCCTACGGATGCCATTTGGAATAAATTCTGTAAGTGAAGTCTTTCAGCTTGCAATGGAACAATTTTGTTCAGGATATCTTTGTGCCATAATAGCAAACAATCTCTTAGTTGGAGGCAATGATGAAGCAGAGCATGACAGAAACCTCAAGAAAGTTCTAGACAGAGTACGTGAAGTAAATCTGAAGTTCAGTCCTCTGAGATGCAAATTCAGACCTCCAGAAGTAACCTATGTTGTACATTTGTTTACAAGTACAGGCTTAAGACCTGACCCTACCAACAAACAGCTATTTTAGAGATGTCAGCACCAGATAATATGCAAGGTTTACAGTATTTTCTGGGCATGGTCAATTACTTAGGCACGTTTATAACAGACTTCAGTGAATTGACAGCACCTTTGAGAGAGCCAACATGCAAAAATGTTGTATGGTCATGACTGCAACATCATCAGAAGGCGTTTGATGACCGTAAGAACAAAACTGCCACCCCACCTACATTAAGGTACTATATGAATAAAACGGGTCTATATTATAATCTCGAAAGTTTAAAACTGCGAATCACTACAGATCGAACTTTAGTGATCGAAGTCTTAAACCATCAAAACTAAATTAAAAAAATAAATAAATAGTGTGTAGGCAGGGGGGCAAGCTCCTCTGCACCCCCCCACCCCCCTACTTAAATATACCCGAGAACGCACTACATTAAAGTAAACGGAAATCTCCCCATGGACATTTTCCATTTAAACATTCGATGTAGTGCACTTTCGGTATTCTCGTGTCGACAAGATCATATTCAATATTGTCAGACTTTGAGATTTTAATATAGACCCGAATAAACCAGTTGTTCTTTCCTAGGATGCCTTAATTTGGTCTAGGTACAGTTATTCTTCAAAAGGGCACACCAAGTAGCCTATGCATCTAGGAAACTTAGTCAAACTGAGATGCATTATGCTCAAATTGAGAAAGACCTTTTGGCGATAGTTTTGGCATGCTCCAAGTTTCACAATTATATTTATGGTTGAGCTATTCAGACTGAAACTGATCATCATCCTCTTGTTACCATCATCATCCTCTTGTTACCATTCTAAAGAAGCCTATGCATTCCGCACTAGTGAAATTACAAAGAATGATGCTCAAGTTACAAAAGTACAATTTCAAAATGGTCTTCACTAAATGCAAATTGCTCTATTGATACTTTATCCAGATCGCCTAGAAATACCACAGAACAGCTGGATGCTGAAACTTTTGACTTTGATAAATGTCAGTGCATAACTTTTCTACCACTAGACTTGATGAGTTGAGCGATCACACTATGACTGATCCAATTTCACAAAAGCTTAATCACTACATTAGTGTCGGATGGCTGTCAAAACAATCTAGTGTATCACCTGAAGTGCAATCATATTTTCTTTACCAAGATGAACTGTTGATGGAAGATGGTATAATTCACAAAGGTCTTAAAATTGTTGTTCCTCCTGCCTTACAGCAAGAAAATGCTCAGATTTTGCATCGTGGTCATCCAGGTTAGTTATCCACTAAGAGAAAAGCAAGAGAAGTAGCATTTTGGCCTTCATTATCAAAGGACATTGATAGAGTTCTTTCTTCTTTTTCAGTATATAATAGTACAGAGTGTATTTGCATAGAGAAGAGCTTCAGCTAAATCCAATTCCTGAACTACCTTGGTCTACTGTAGCTACTGATATCTTTGAGTAGAACAATCAACACTATTTAGTTTTGGTAGACTCTTATTCAAATTGGTTTGAGATTGATCTGCTACCAAACTTAACCTCAACAGCTGCTATCACTAAGTTAAAACGTCATTTCTCAGTTCATGGTAGTCCACACAAACATGGTACTCAATTTTTGTTTCAGAAATTTGTGAGAGAATGGGACTTTGTACATGTCACTAGTAGTCCTGAATATCCTCAGTCCAATGGTCTAGCTGTACAGAGTGCAAAGCAATTACCTGAGACGTCAAAGCAAGACGATACTGATGTATTCTTGAATTTACTTACTCTCAGAAACATTCCTTGTGATGATATTCTTGGCTCACCTACTCAAAGACTACTATCCAGACAAACTAGAAGTACGCTACCTCTTTCATCCAGTTTGTTGAAGCCTAACTGTAAGTATAAAACTATCAAGGCTCAGTTGTCTAAGAAGCAAAATACCCAGAAATCTAGTTATGACAAATCGAGCAGATTACTTCGTTTGTTGAGGGAAGAAGAGATGATACGAATCCATACAACAAAAGGTTTTGATCGAATAGGACAGATTGCAGGCATCTGTGCCAAGCCGAGATCCTACTTGGTAAGCACAGAGGGTGTGAAGTATAGGAGGAATCACAGACATCATCTTCCTGTAGCATAACCATCATCATTGCAATAATAACATTGCATCTGTGATGCAAACTCCAAATCAAAGAATGAGTCAGACATTGTTTCCAGACCAGAATGTGTTCAAAAGTCTGATTCTGTTCCAGAAAGTAATTCAAACATTCCACAGGTCAACCATTTTGCAGAAACTGTTTCTGTTACTAACTCTAATTCCCAATTTTATGTCACATGATATGGACAAGTTTCTAAGCCTAGTGTGAAATATACAGCAACATGGACTTGATTGTATATATATCTGTGTACTTACTATTGTATAATGCAGGTCTTTAGATTATCTGTGATTTCTGCATGCTAAATAATCTCATGACAAATTGCATGATCTATTTCTCAAAGAGGGAGGATGTAGATCAGTGTAACGTGCTTGTGTGCTATGTCTTTAAGAAGAATGCGAGGCTGTGCTTGCACATATAATTTCCAGAGACGTGCAATCCCTAGTACCATTTTGTAGAAGCAGCCAGTGAGTGAGCATGTATGATTGTAGTAGTTAGTTTGTATATAAGTTGCTTAAATCATAGTTAATAAGCCTTGATGTGTTCATATAGAATAAAACTAAACAGAACCCACAAAGACTCGTTTATTCATGTATCAACATGAAAGCGAAAACAAACTATCCTGCTCATTTTTAAGCCTATTAGGCATCTTAAACACTGTCCCAGTTTTTTTTTGTTAAGTCCATACAGTAGTTAACACATTCATATCATCTTCCTTTAATGATCGGCTTGTTTTTTTGTCTGTTTAATATGTTCAAGTGTGCTAAACAGGAGCATGGACTTATCTAAGGTAAACCCATTTCAGCCACAAATTGAGGTTTCCTCTCATACATTTTAATTTCCTCAGTTGTTCACTATTGCACTATACTTAAACTACTGGTTTGACAAACGTTAGCAGGTCCGCAATCTATAATGCAGTAGTCAAAATACACTTTACTTTCTTTTATCATATGCAAAACAATTTTCTTTGAATGTCACTCTTGATAGTAGCTCTTTGACCACATTTTTTTTAAACTGGTTCATAGATGTGTACTAGGCTAATGGCCCTGGGGCCTTAATGCACCTAGCCATAGGATTCACCTGACATAGTGCCACCCAACCTTAGTTCCCAGTGTCTCTGTCGAGTAGAGCCACTGGAGTTATCCCCGGGGTGAATTTTCTGTTTCCCACCCACTCATCAAGATCTCTCTTGAAGAGGGACAGCGAGGTGCTCTGCTTGACATGTATGGGAAGTCTTATTTCATAGCATGGCCAGTCTCTGGGTTATGAACCTGTCTCTCCAGCATGTTCTGTTAATTGTGGTAATGAGGTTGAGGTCTCTGGAGCATGTGGTGCAGAGGGATGATGTAGCATTTCTAACAGACTTGGGTCAGACATGGCTTTGTAAGTCAAGCAGAGATTGTCTCAAAGTAGACGATATGAGACAGAGAATAGCTGGAGTGTTTTTGAGTCTGTCCATACAGGACAAGTGTTTAAGGCATAGGATCCTCTGTGAGGTACTGTTGCGGTCTCTCCAGTTGTTGCAGGTGTCTAGTGAGGTACATGCCAAATGGGGTATTGTACTCAATGATTGGCCTAATGAGGGAAGAGTAGAGGGAGACCACGACCTCTTTCTTCCTGGTTGCAAAACCCTTAGTAATGAGATGTGCCACACAGAAGGACTTTCTGACCACAATGTGGTGATCAAAAGAGAGGTTGCTGTCAACCTGTCTTCCCAGTTCTCTTATAACGCCTTCTGTGTTCAGTGGACTACCATCAATGTGGTAATTCATGGGAATGGGATTTTTCCCAAAGGGGATGACAACATTTTTTGGCATTGAGCTTAAGGCCATGGTTCTGACACCAGTCATTGGTCTAAGTCAGGCCATTCTGTAGGATGTCAACATCACTTGGGGAGTTAATAATAGCTTCCAACTTGAAATCGTCTGCAAACTTTGTCAGCTAGAGTCCCTTTGTGTTGGCCTGAACTTCAGAGAAGTAAATACCAAACAGGAGAGGACCCAGGACCAAACCCTGTGGGACTCCACTCGTGACTAGTCGGCAGTCTGACTTGGAGTCAGCTACTTTCACTTGGTGGGTTCCATCTGTGAGCCAGTTTGCAACCCATCTAGTGATATAGGAGTTGATGCCTAGCTTACTGAGTTTTTCTATGATTCCTGAGTGGGGAATGGTATAAAAAGCCTTGGCCAGATCAATGTAGGCTGTATGAACCACCATGCCTTCATCCATAGCTCTGTTGAGTGACTCAGAGAAGTTGACCAAGTTGAGCAGGCATGATCTACCATTCACAAAACCAAACTGTGTGGGATCCAGAGTTTGGAGATTCCCTATATCCTTGTTTATTAGATCCATGATGATGCCTTCCATAGCTTTGCATATCAGACTCGTCAGTCTAATGGGGCGATTGTTCCCAGGGTCTGCAGTTGCTCCTCCTTTGTGGAGAGGGATGACTGTAGCAGTGTGCCATTCCTTAGGGACAAAGCCTGAGGTGAGGCTGTAATTGAACAGGGAAGACAGTTGAGATGTCAATTCACTCTGTAGTTCATGCAGAACACAGCCAGGGATATTGTCAGGTCCCACAGAAGCTGTATTCTTGGCCTTGGACAGTGCTGTTTTAACCTGTGCGGCAGGTTAAAACAGCAATGTCCAAGGCCTTGGATCTTAAGAAAGGTCATCTTTTGTGTCCATCTATCCATCTTGTAAAATTTTTGAGCCAACATGAAACCAAACATGAATCAATCAGAAAGAACTCCACGAACCAAATTCTGCAGGTTAGTATTTCAAAGGAGCTCTAATTATTATGCTATCTTTTGGGCAGTATACAAGTTTAACCCCGAATCATGGCCAAAATCAAATGATTTCATTATATTCTTGGCATCTCTCACAAATAAAAGTTTCTATCTCAAATGTTTAACTCTTTCAAGAAAATATCTCTTGTGAGATAATTAATAAACAAAATAAAATAATAATTTTCATAGACCTGCAATTTTAATAACCTTTATTCTTCTCCCTCTATAGATAATTCTTTGTCATTTTCAAGTTACTGAAAAACCTGGCCTGAATTGGCAGAGCATCAGCTGTCACTGGTGCCATTCCTCGATCTCAGACTCCAGAAGTCCCTCCTGACTTCCCCCCCATCCTTATCAGATATCTTTTCATACAGTAAATGAACAAATATACACACATATATGAACTAACTTCTGATCATAGTAACTAAACAAAAAAAAAAAAAAAAAAACTGAAGCAGCACTGTTTGTCACAGAACATGGACTTTAATCAAATCAATAAGAAAGTGATTTTATGTAAAGCAATCAAAACTTCAGACTCTGCAGATCACATACAAAACAACCAATAAATACGATACAAAATGACATAATCAACATACATCCATAGAGCCGTTTACCAGATTAATATAATACATTAGACATTTAATTTGCTTTTATTCTCTGTTTTCAAGTTGCATTTAAAGTGGATATGGTCATTCAGACCAGATGTACCTGTTACATTCAATCTGAAGCACCTAACATATTCTTTAACAAAGAAATTTTCTGCACCATCCCCTCTAAAATGTGTCTCAATACAGTCAATCACGTAGAAAATAAAACTTTTAAATTTTCCACATTTTAATGCTCATTTACATAATGTATTTTTTGTATTTTTCTTTTCGAGAGCAAGACAATGCTTGTAAATCCTAGAAATCAATTTTCTAATTATTCTTCCTATATAAAAATCCTAACAGGCAAAACATTCAGCAACATCCAAGTAGTCATAGGGGACATGCAAATTCAACACATACAGAGAGGGAGCAGAGATCATAATCGAACCCCAGACCCCAGCATTGTGAGACATATCTTAACATCTAAGTTACCTTGCTGTTTATTCTCATTGCAAAGAAGTAATCTCTGAGTAAACTTTCTTATGTTTGTTTATTTCTACAGAGAAATCTCATAAGATGCAAGTGCTAACAACATTTACTTACAGAGCATTTACTCACAGAGCTTATCAAGTACAGTCCATAAAAACACATACACTCAGAATTTAAACTGCCATTATCTAATTTCTCTTAGTCTGTATAAAGCAGCACCAATATACCTTCATAAATGAATGGGCTCTGTCACAATACTTCCGATTCACTCTCTTGAAAAATAACAAAGAAGTGCATCCTTATTGTTTCTTACAATCTTAACATCTACTCCACTCTATGTTCAAGGAATTCATACCACAGTAAAAACACACCGATTTGGATTACCTAGAAACTTGTTTCAAGATTGTTATTCTAAAAATATATATATATGCTAATCATATAATCTACCAGAAATAGGTTTTATAATACACAGTGAGTCACAAAGAGCAGTCACTCCATAAATAAGGTCATTAGTAATTCAGCATGTCTTTTCATAGCAGTAACTACAACTCACCAACAAACCAAAATATCCTATTAAAAAGTCAACATGAAAAAGCTTGAGGTGATATTGAGTACTACATATTCTACAAGAATCTTTTCAGAATCCATCCATCCATCTTCAACCCCTTTTTCCCATTTTGCACATGGGTCAGGTGTCACTTCAGCAGTGACATTCATATTGAGAATGTGCTTCCTAAATGTTAGCTTCACTTTAAATGGTCTACATTAGAACACTCCATGCTAAGAACCTTCAAGGAGACTAGAAAAGTAATTAAAAAAGAAGAAAAAAAAGCAGGGGAATAGAGAGGGAGGAAAAGAAAGGATAATAGATGCACAAGTGATCTTTCAACTACTGTTCCAATACACATCAGTGAATGCCAGTGTAAAATTCTGTCTCTTCTAAGGGCAGAAAGATTAGTTGTGTAAGAACTTACCATAACGATAGATGTAACAACACTGCAACAGAGAAGAAAAGAACATGAGGGAGTTGCCTGCCAAGGGGACGACCCGACATCGGCCAGTATATCAAAATCTTTTTCTACCTTAGGGTGCACAGTACGTCTGACATAGGCCGCTGTCAGACGTCGGCCATGTACACACGCACTACCCTCAGAACTGAAGCTCCTGGTGCAGAAATGGTCTAAGGAAAAGAGAATCGATGCATCCAAGAATGCCAGAAAGTGGGGGGAGGATGGAGGGACAGAAGAGAAGGGCATCTATCGTTATATGGTAAGTTCTTACACAACTAATCTATGTCCTTCTATTAATTTGTTGCAGTATTCTTACATGAAGGAGAATACAAAAGCTCATGCAGAAAGGGAGGAGGAAGTGCCAAAGGAACTCTCCAGGAAGACACAGAAAATGGCCCTGGCTAACCCAGCCCTGGATTTGGAGATGGAATCCACCTTACAATGTTTAGTGAAGGTGTGGACAGATGTCTAAGTAGCTGCAACTAAGACAGAGTTGGTGTCTAGCCCTTTGAACAATGCCCCCAAGGAATAAACTGCCCTTGTAAAGTGAGTTTTGACTGAGCCTGGAAGAGTTTTACCATGGTGGCTATAGCAAAAGGCTATGGATTAGGATATCCAGTTGGAGATGGTGAATGACACAAACAGTTGGTCTGATTTTCTAAAGGATTTGGTCTTATGTAGGTAAAACCTGAGTCTGTGTACACCAAGAGTGTGTAGGATCCCCTCCCTATTGTTCTGGGAAGAAGGGAAAAAAGGTGGGCAGATGAACAGCCTGGTTTAAGGACAATTCATTAACTGCCTTAGGCATGAAAGAGAGGTTGGTACGAAGGGGAACCCTGTCCTTTTGGAGAGGCCATAAGGGCTTGTAATTCTGATACCTGCCTGGTGGAGGCAATAGCCACTAGGAGGACAGTCTTACAAAAACAGTGTTTGAGGGAGTTAGTAGATGCTGGCTCGAAAGGTGCCGGAGTCAGTCAGTTTCCCAAGCACAAATTTCAGGTCCCAGGGAGGAGCTACAGGTCTCCTGGGAGGTCTAATGTGAAGGATGCCTTTAAAGGAACTGTTTGACCTCAAATCTACAGGTTAAGGGTGGTGAAAGAAGCAGATAAGCAGAGATATCTTATTCTTCCACAAAAGCACATCAGTCAGCTAAGACCACATTGAGCAATTCACACAGATAAGACAGGACCATGGGGGGGATCCGCTATAAGCGGGTCCTGGTTTCTGGTGAGACACGAAAGTGAAAATCTCTTCCATTTGGAAGAGTACAATTTTCTGGCATTATGTTTCCTGGACTCCTGCAGGACTCGTAGCACATCCTCAGAATAAAGTTGTCTGAAAGGAATCAGGGCTTTATCACCCACAGGGTCAGTTGGATGAGTGAGCAGGTCCACTCTGTGAGGCTACATGTGGTGATTGCACTTGGCTGGATGAAGGAGAAGGGGAACCAGTGCTGTCTTGGCCAATAGGGAGTCACCAGCAAGATTTTTGACTGGTCCTGTTGAATTTTCAGCAGGTCTTTCGGAATGAGTGGAAGAGGTGGGAAATGCATAAAGAAATTTCCCCTTCCGAGAGATTGAAAGGGCATCCACTTTCCATGCATGAGGATGAGGTTCTCCGGCAAAGAACTTTGGAGGTTGTCTGTTGAGGGGGGAGGCAAACAAATCTATTTGTGGAATACCCCCACTGGTGGACAATGTCCAGGAACACATCCCTGTGAAGCATCCATTTGTGGGTCTGAGTTCTGAATCTGCTCAGAGTGTCTGCCACAGTATTCTGACTGGAAGGGATATAAACCACCTGAACAGATATTTGTAGTTGGCAGGCTAGATCCCAGGCCTGTAAGGCTAGTCTGCAAAGGAGGAAGGATCTTGTCTCCCTCTGTTTGTTGCTATACCACAGGACAGTCATACTGTCTGTGCGGATGAGAGGCCTTCCTGATCTCAGAAGGGATTCCAAAGACCGAAGGACAAGAATTAATGCCTTCATTTCCTTTACATTTACGTGGTCTCTCTTCTGAGGGGATGCCCACTGGCCTTGGGCTGAATGATGGTCCACAGCTGCTCCCCAGCCTGTACCTGATGCATCTGTAAACAGTACATGATTTGGGGACAGTGGGTGAATGGGGAGACCTTGATTTATGGACAAATGTGTGATCCACCACTGGAGCTCCTTCTTGAGGCAGAGTAAAAAACGGTATTTGGAATTCTAGAGGGTAGGCATGCTAAGACCACATTGACTTTAAAAACCAATGGAACGTCTGCATATGTACCCTCACTAGGGGAAGCATAAGGATGGTAGAAGCTGTGAAGACTGGTAGAGATGGGTGAAGGCTGCCAGCCTAGTCAAATAGAGTTTGGTACATAATTCTAATCATTTGTAAATACTGTGAAATGTTGAACTTAAAACAATGTGGCAACACTGCCATCTGCTGTAAAGAAAGCTAAGTCAAGCATTTCTTGCTGATCCTTTGAAATTAAAATTATTTTATGAGTGCCTTTGATGTTTATAAGTTGGCTCCAGTCTGGCTAGGTGAAGGCTTCCTGCCTATTGTTTTAAGGCTAAAGTTAATGACCAGAATTTACATATGGAATGTCTTTTATTGCTCTAAGTGTAAAAGAATGTAAATGCAGTTTCTGTCAGCCTGGGAACACCAGGAAAGTGTAAAAGATGATGTAATGTTTTATCAGAACTGCAGTTTCAATTTAAACAGTGAGGACCAGAGATTATTAAGCATTTTTGTCTGACTATCCAACTCACAGCACTGCCTGTTACTCTATGTAAGTATGTTATTTTAGAAGTGTGTTTTCTTGTATATAGCTATAAGTCAGAAATATTAGACTAACCCCGGGATTCAAGAAGCTCGGCGCAAGGACGGTTTTAGCTTTGAGCCGACCGACCTCACTACAGATGGCGCAGCAGCACCATATGAATATGTACGAGGGCGTGCCGCCGCAACCTCGACGTGCACAGGAAACATGTGCGAGTGCAGGGCGTGTACAAGTGCTCAATGGAGGCGTAAACATGACTCGATACTTGCAAAACCTACTATGCCTACTAGTAGAGCCCGCCCCTAATAGTAAGTCAGTAATTCAGTGTCCGCGGATACCGAAATGTATGCTAAGCATACAACAGTGTCCACGAACAGTGAAATACACTCGAAGTAGTAAACACACAAGCACGTAGTAGAATGATGAGCCCTGTCCCTAGAACTTTCACAATTAGATTCCCTGTGTCCCTATTATACATCTGAATGCTGCAATATCGAAGGTGTAAGCAAAGTGCAGCATGTCTAGGCGTCGCTGCCCTCCGCCGAACATAGCTTACACATCATATTCATTCAAATAGAGAAAAACATGCCGAATCAACATAAGTGTCAATAGTGTAGTGGTTAGAGCATCCGCCTAACAAACAGGCATTCCCGGTTCGAGCCCAACAACAGCACATATAATTTTCCATGTGGAATGAATGTCGTTTTGCCGTAATACGACATAAGAGTATCGCATGAGATATTTAAACTTAAATATCATTCAAGCAAAGTGGCACTGTCATAATGAAGAAGGTACTAGTAATCAGGTGTAAGCACAAATAAGAAGCAGTAAACACATATAGGTACCAGTAAACATTTCTGAGTGTACATGCATGGGTCTATGCAGTGCCCAGCATAGGAAATGTATACAAGTATTTACAGATATATAATTATATATATATATATATATATATATATATATATATATATATATATATACACACACATATATATATATATATATATATATATGAAGAAAGAACAATGTAACAATAAAGCATACACAAGGAATGAG
>NC_056732.1:165909005-165925650 GCF_019279795.1 Protopterus annectens
ACATGTGTCCAGTGGACACGTATGTGAAATGGACAGCTATGTATGGGGCAAATGTTATTCTAGGAACCAACTGGCCTTCTGTTTCCATAGGGTGAGAGTGGGATGTGGGGGAAGGAGAGTAGGTATGCTCGTGGAGGATAGGTAGGGTAGGATGACAGACAAGACAGCATACATGGTCGGTATATGACACATATGGGAGGATACACCTCAGATGGGGAAGGGTGTTGGGCATTTCACAAGCCCATGAGCCCCGAGATAGAAACAGTGGGATGGAGGTCCCCAGCCATGGGCAGCCACCACTGCACCAAAACAGCTGCAAAGGTGGCAGTGCTGGGGACTGTCTAGGAGGGGCAGCCTCACCCTGTAAATGTGACACTCTGCCCTTGAGCTGGCATATCTGGCCTTGAAACCCCTTATTGAGCCCCCTACGTACCACGTCCAGGACTGTACGACAGCAGACATGTCCCTGTCTGGACCTGCTCCCAGGGGAGGCATGCCCCGTCCTCAGTGGCGGTACCACCAGAAGGTGGTGCAGAGCCAACAGAGGTGGAGGTCCAAGGCTGGGCCCTAGATGTGCTGGTGCCCAGTGCCATGGCCAGCTAAAGTGGAACAGGAGGTTCTGCTGGGACCTCCAAACCCATACAGCCTATGGTGTTGCAGTTTAAACACAGATATGGCTTCGTAATAGTCAACAGCATTCAGGATTACTTACAACAGCATGCATAGATATGACCATCAACCTAGCACAACATATGGTATACAGTTGCAGAGACAGCACAACACATGCATATATACTACATGACATCTGTACAACATGTAGAAGACTTGTGACAGCAGCTATGAACAGTGGCCCATTATTGGCATGTCCGTGAGAACCCCAGACAGTGTCTGTCATACCATTGTTTCATGTGACATATGTCTAGTCAGGGATGCAATGGCAGTAACATCACTATCACAATGAAAAGGCTGCAATCCTCACACTATGCTCCTGCTGTCCACAGATGTGTGTTCAGTGAGTAACACAGGAAACAAATGGTTCCACACACTGACCAGTCCATGGATGGCCCTACAGACAGGGGTCCCTCACAAACACAGCACTGTCTTGTCAGTTTTAAAACATGCAATATAGCCATTACCACACACACCTTGTTAAACAGGCAGTTGTCTCAATGAAGCATAGCTACACTTACACACTGTAGTCATGTCTGGCACATCACCCTCCTGTCTTTAGGCTATTTCCCACTGTGTATGCTGTTTGAGGAACATCCAGATATCATCTGTGATGCCGTTTACCAAACACCAAATCCAGGTACCACTCACAGTGACTGTCATGAGCAAACACCAACATGATGTTCCTAGATATTGTACTGTGTTTTTCATGTGAATGGCTATGGGAACATCATCGCAGCTGTTCCACATGCAATCAGCAAGAGGAGAACTGAAATAGGTGCAGAGGCCATCACCCGAACATGACCATCACTTACAATAAACAAGCTGCTGCTGCTGAGCAGGTGTACACCTCCACATCCACCAGAGAGTGTGTGGGTGAGACAAAGGCAAAGTACATCTGAGAAGGGCTTGGAGACTAAAACCTAAGCAACGTCTGTCACACACCTAGCAGTACAGAGGTTCAAACCCCTGACTGACTAGTTATTACTATTACAAGTGCAAGCAGTTATTCCATGTGCCACAAAGCTGACATGCTGGTGTGGCGTAAGAATATATATATGTGGTTGGTGTGCGACATCTGCAACAGAGATATAGTAGACAGACATTAGGTGTAGCACACATGGCTGTCCACATGAACGGATGTCATTGTCAACACAGCCACACTCTCTAATGGACTCACACTGACACTCTTTGCTGGGCCCACAAATACACTCCCAAACCACTTAGTTTGCCACACTGCAGTAATGCACAGGTACTACATGCACCACAGGGGATATCCGGAGGTTCTATGGGTTAGGGCATGTGAACGTCTGTATGCCAATGAGAGTTATACTGGGAGTGACTGTGGTTGGGAGCATCATACCCCCCACACAGACACAAGGCGCCAGTACTGACATGCATGTGTGCATTGCTTCATGGATGTGTAGTGGTTGGCTGTGCAAGATGGCTGTACAAGGCTGGGTGAGGGGTAATCCTTGGCATCACACTACCCGACAATGGTGTGCAGTGTGGTACAGGGGTGTAGTGTCTGCAATGTCCCACACAGATGGGTATTGTATGAACTGTCCTAACATCCTGGTTACCATCGTGTATGGCCATAGTTTTGCAATGCATGCCATGTCTGTGTTTGATAGTCCTTGACATGGACATTGCCTGGGATGTGCATGTCCCACAATAATGTACAGTGACATGTACAGGTGTACTTGGTTTGGCTGGCACATGTGTACACAGACCGTTATCCTCAGATATGCCAATACTGGCCTGGTGTGGCAGAACCTGCTTATAGTCAGCAGGTTGACCCTGCACCTGCACTGATAGCATGATACAGGTATTCCCTGGTGTCAGTGGCATAGGTCCATACAGGGCACATGTGTAAGGCATTGTATGGTCTCTGTGGATCACATATGTTGCAGTCATCCAGTGGGGAACATAGTGAAGGCACATTGTCTGCAATTATGTGCCTATTGTACTGCTGTACAGGGTGCCATGCTCTCTGCAGCCCATTGCAATCACACCATGCCTACTATCTGTCATCAATGTGCAGGGTACTAGAAACTTAGTGGGATATTCTAGGCAAGTGTGTTTGTTGATGACACATGGGTTCAGGACGTATTCCGGGTAATAGTAGGGTTGCATACTTTGTTCACCAGGCCTTTTGAGAGATGTAGGGGTATGGCTTGCCAACACAGTCCCTTGGCTGACTGACATCTGTACTCCTCGTGAGGTGGACATTGTGACATATCAGACAGACACCATAAAGGAAAACTACAAAATCCGCTCCCCAACATGTCCAGTAGTTAGACACTCACAGCCACCTCTACACAGGCTCTGACAGTCAAACACACACACACCTGCCATGCCGTGGAATAGAACCCCTACCTATCACACTACAGCATTACGCAGTTACACCATGTGCTATGGAGATTACTGGGTTACAGCAGTCCCAGAGGTGTATGTCTAGGTGGGTGACATCAGTAAGACTGCCAAAGGTGGTCATGTGAATTGTAAAGAGTGTGCATACTCTTAAAAAATATTGTTCCTGTCTCAGGCAGACAGAGACACACACACACACACACACACACACACACACACACACACACACACACACACACACAGTTGGTCTGTCTTGGAATAGAACCCCTACCTAACTAGTTTATCACACTACAGCTATATGCAGTTACAGCACGCACTATGGAGAATACTGGGTCACAGCAGTCCCAGAGATGTATACATAGGTGGGTGACATCAGCAGGATTGCCAAAGAAGGGCATTCCACGTGTACCACGGGTTGTACATGTCTGTTACCTGAGTGTACCCGCTTATGTGGTCCTAACTGACAGTATCAACAAGGCTTGCAGGTCTCGAACCTTGGACCATGCACACTGAGGTCACTGGACGTACCACTATACCATCTGGGTTGTACACATGTTGCATGGAGTCTATAATGCACATCCTACTACAGGTATTCCACAGTACTGAAAACAAATGGGACAGGCCCCTTTGTGTACATATGTACAGTACCCTTTGATGTACTGTACTCTGTGAAACAACAAAGACAAGTCTACATCTGTACAACTGTCATACCTACATATATATATATATATATATATATATATATATATATATATATATATATATGCACCTACGGGATGTGTACACACACATATATATATGCATATACGCAGACACAGCCATAGCCATATGTATATATATATATATATATATATATATATATATACACACACACACACACACACACACACACACACACACACACACACACACACACACCTGAATAACCTTTGTGACACAGAAGGGTTCCAAAGAAACTGACATATACACAAAACAGAGGCATCTCTTGTGTTATAACATTTAAATCATAAGCAGTTCACCAGAGAAGGGATGGTTGTTGTGTATGCGGATTTTGTGGTGGGGAATGATGGCTAATGTAATCTACCCCAGGGGACTGTGGAGTTAGGGTGGGGGAATGATGGGTATAGACCTACACCTCAGCGACCACTTCTGTGTCACTGCTCGACGGTGGCACAGGGAAATAACATACCCAACTGTAGTCGTGCTTGACTGTGTATTCTTTACCATTCCTAACTATGTAATACGTTGTAGACACCGGTCACCACAAATGGCTACCATGGTGTGCTAAAAGACATTACACATATGTAAGCCTGGCTACAGGGTAGTCACATGCACACACTTGCCAGTATTGTGCATACACATCTTGCCTATGTAAAGGTAATTAGTACATTGGTATGCAGTTGGGGTATGTGCCACAGAACACATACAATTACACTTACTGATTCCACGTCTGAGCTTGGTGACATCACAGAACCGATTACTTGGAGTGGGTAGGGGGGAAGAGAGAGGTATAGCGGTTGACAAGGATAAAGGCCAGTGCAAAAGGAGGTATCTATTTGGAATGCAGCAAAGCCCGCTGCCATGACAGGATGCAGACACAAATACACATACACAACCACACTCAGCCTATGCTGAAACACACACTCAGGCATTTGCTGTCACACACACTCAGGCATTTGCTGTCACACACACTCAGGCATTTGCTGTCACACACACTCAGGCATTTGTTGTCACACACACTCAGGCATTTGTTGTCACACACACACAAACAAACGCACACAGTTGCCAGTGGTGGGATCAGAACTACTGCCTATCTAAGGATCACTATTATAGTACTATGCAGTTACGAGATGCCGCCACAGAGATTACACATCCCAAGGCAGTCAGACTGCCATTCTACAATTGACAACAACAGGGAGACTGACAGTCACAAAGTACATAGCTGTAGACCTGTGTGTTTAAAGTAGGTGTCCATTACAACCTGTATGCACAAACAAGACACACCATCCACAAGTAGGCCTGAGAGGTATAGTTGTAGCACAACAGGAACCTGAACTGGAGTATGGCCATCTGCAGAATGGACAATTACTATCACTATACAGGGTTACAGTGGGCATGCCCATACACTTAGTAGCACAGGGCCGTTTGGGATGCACTATGACTACAACTACACAAGGTTATACTGAGCATGCTCATACACTTAGTAACAAAGGGCTTGTTGGATGAACTGATTCTAACCACTGAAGGCCACACTGCGCATGCTCAAACACTTACATGTACAGAACATGTTGTAATGGACTCCTATTGTAAACACACAGGTTTACAGTTAGGTACATCTTACCTGTCAGTATATATGCACATCATACTGGTTTACTACCGGATACCTGTATGTGGCCTGTAAATGATACATCTGTGTCTGTGCTGTGTGATACACATGCATACAGGTACATGAAGTACTGACATACACATGTTACATATACATAGTCATGCATGTGTGGACGTGACAGACAATAGGTTACCTGGGTCGCACAGGCAGATGCTACCTAGAGCATGTGTCATACACCTTGCTGCCCTGAAAGACATACATTGATAAGTTGTGGACAGTGGCATTATACGTGGAACAGTGGCATGTGCAAGCATAATGTGTGAGCCACCTTGTGTAATGGTACTGAGGTGCAGGTGACACTATGACCTCTCTGGGCTGTGGTAGTAGTTGGCATTATTAGCAGGACTGCTACCCTAAGTATATCTGACATTGGTCATATACACAAGTTCTGCCGCTGTCACCTTACATGGGGCATTTGCTACCAAGCACATTAATGCCACATGCAATGATGTCATGGTATGGGTGGCAACTGCTAAACCAAAACAATGAGCCAATGTCCTGCTGTTATTATGAGGTTGTCCAGTGTCTGTCATTCCGGGCTGTCATGACCGAATGACGAGCCTTCAACACAGAGCAAATGCTTCCATGTTACACGTGTGTGTGTGGATAATACCTAGGTCACATTTACCCATACAGCCGCATTCCAAGGCAAATGTCCTACACACAGATGTAACACCCTGACATTTACATGACAATTGCATTGGATGCCTATGCTAACCTGTGCTAGATGTGTGGCTTTAGTAATCCATTTGCTCAAAGTAGAACCTACAATGGGGAATACCAACATCTGTGCTGTGAGGAACACCTGGCTGAAGGCTCTGTAGTGCACAACTGCACTACCACCATATAACTCAGATCCAAACATGTGGGCCATAACAGTGGTATGGACCATACCAGGTGGTGGTGTACACATATTCATAAAGGCTACTCACATGTAAAGACCACTACTCCAACATAATACATCACATATGAGTCAGGTACAGGTGACAGTGGCAAATGCTGCATTCTAGGTTGTATCCTCATATACATCCACCACCTTGTTCCCAGACTACCAACACACATCCATATGTAGTATGACATAGTATTGTAGACCACCAGATAACCCTTGATTGTTGAACTGTACCTAGGCCTACATCAACTGTGCAATGTACCCATATACAGACACAGCTGCATAATGTGTTATGCAATGCAATAATACCACTGTTTGTACCTGCTCAGTTGTACACATATCAGGGTCCCTCGGATGTTTTCAGCATTAACACGGTCGACTGTTGCTGTACACCAGTAACCAACACCCTCATGGTTGGATATGACCTAACCGTACCTGCCCTGGATATGTACATCCCACACTCATACAACTTATATTACATTACCATAGCTTTCGTTGACCTTTCTACATTCAGGTGGCTACAGTCATTCCACACATGCACATGGCAGATAGCATGCTAACAGTACATAAGGTTCGATATCTATGTTGACAGAAGTACTATCCCCTCTCTACTGGTCACCCATGACACCTATCATATCATACAACACCCCATGTGGCATGTATGTCTTTAGACATGTCCACCTAATGAAATGCCTACAAACATACCCAAATAACAGGACCATAGGACCTACACAAAGCCTGTATTGACAGACTCTGGGAAATCCTGCTCTGCACTGTATGTTCCTGAGTAGTCACATGTGATATGTTCATGACATGTACAGCCATGTGTGGCCACAGCTCCTACATACACCCCATGTCAACAACTGCAAGCCATGCATGCTGTGTGTTGTCTGGACATTAGCCTTAGTACCACAATAGCCAGTACATGCTGGGGTGAGATGTTTACAAGCCACAGACCTAGTACATGCATGAATGAGTGTACTGTCTAGCTCTAACAGAGCACATTGCTGGCACTCTTCCAGTACACATGAGGTGTGTGTGGCAAATATGATGAGCTCACGGTTGACAATTACAGTGCCCTGGCTTCACCATGGCACTGTCAAGTAACAGTTTGTAGGAGCATGACATGGAATAATGCTGTTTGTGTCACACTATGTGCTGTTGTAATATATGTACACTTGGCTGCTCAGTGAAAGTGGTGGTGTCCTACCAATACATGAATAAAACATCCATTATGGTGTAATGCTCGGCTATGTTTCACACATGGCGTGAGGAAGGTGTGGAATGTATCCTCTTGACCTGTTACTACACTTACTGATGTAGCCCGCATATGTGTACATGTATTGCTGTTTGTGTAGATTCCATGTGTGTGCAGTGTCTGATGTCTGAAGGTGACTGCTGTCTTAGTACATCATGCTGTTGCAATACAGCCTCAACATTGCCAACTGTATATGGTGATATGCTTTAAGTACAGTAAGCCGTACATGAGATATGGACGTATGTTTGGACATGACTACCAAGTGGTGGGGCTTCTTTGCAGATGAATGATTACTGAGGACAGCTCACTGGAGTGTTACAACCAGTCCTACAATAACCTGTGTACCTGCTACAGTCAGGTTTTATTAACTGAAGTGGAAGACAAACAATGTAGAATGCTGTAAGGGTAACACCGAAGGCAAACCTCATGACAACTGTAACAGTAATACCTTCCCTGTGCATATACTGTGCATATATCAGCACAGTTGTCAAAGGAAAGAATCAGTAAGCATTGTACCAGATGTGATAGTGCTGTACTGCTTTAGTACCTATCATGAGATAGCCATGTGTTTGGGTCACAATACTGGCACGTGTGGGTGTGTGTCCATATATGTCACGTATGGTTGGGAAGACATCCCACATGTTATCACTCTCCTGAACACTGTTTGTGACACCAGTACAGAGTGAAGTGTAGAAAGAAAGCCATAGGCAGGTGGTTAAACCTCACACATGTAAAGTGTCTGCATGTATGTGACATAGGTGTATATCTGTGTGTGTGTGTGTGTGTGTGTGTGTGTGTGTGTGTGTGTGTGTGTCTGTCCATGTGTATGGCTGTCCAGTTCCTGGAGTGAGGATGTATTTTAACATAGTGGAATGTTAATGCCTCCTCCCCCCAACCACTCAAAGCAGTCTAGCATCCCTGTTGATAACATCAATCGTAGACGGGCATACTAACCACCTGTTAACATGTACATCCTGGGGTGTGACCTGCTGTTACATAGCCTACTAATGGACCCCCTCCCCAAACACACTCACTGCACTGTAGTATCCCTGTCGATGTCCTCAATCTTAAGCCATTCCAACTACCTGTACATGTGTAATCTCTGTGGCGCATCTTGTAATTGCATAGTACTATAATGATGATATGCACATAGGCAGGGGTTGTCATCCGATCATTGGCAACTGTGTGTGTGTGTGTGTGTGTGTGTGTGTGTGTGTGTGTGTGTGTGTGTGTGTGTGTGTGTGTTACTGTGTCTGGAATCCCTGAGTGTGTGAGTGTGTCTGTGTTTGCATGCTGTCATGGCAGTGGGTATTACTACTTCTCAATGAGATGCCACTATTTCCACTGGCCTTTACCCTTTTCATCCAGCATACCACACTTTTACCCACTCCGCGCTCCAGGTAACTATACCCATGATGTCACCCACTATGGATGCGACGGCTCTGAACACAGTAGCTTACTACACAGCTATCATGCTCTCAGATCATTAGAACAGTAAACATAATTGAAACATGGGAGAATATAACTGTGATGTGGAAGCTACAAGGTGCATGCAGGTATTGTCATACTGACCTGTGGGTAGTCAACATGTACATATGGGACTCCCGCATACATCAACATCCCCCAACACATGCAACTACACCTGAAAGAGGAAGGCAAAACATCAGGATCAACATGCCGTTAGTGTTGTTCCACATGATACATGCTGTCAAACGTATAAGATGCATTCTAAAACTGCAATATATGTTATGCGTGCTGCCTGTCAACACTAATCAACAATATTAATCTACAGGAGTCTACCTAGTATGTTCACCCTGTGCATCAGACCATATGAACATGTCCCTGCACCGATGGTGTGGATGACAGGGATGCGGCACAGGCATCATCATATGGACAGGGTGATAATGTTTGCCAGAGGCCTGGGCTGTGCCACTGGATGACGTCATGCGTGTGTGTTAGGGCCTGTGATATCACTGGGCATGTGTGGATGTTATGCGTGTGTGTTTTGAGGTGCCCTACATTTGTTTCCAGTGTGTGTGTATGCATGCACACAGGTCTGGCATGAGGCTGGCCTACACAGGGGTAATATTGACAGCTGCAGACTCTACAAGGCAGGTGTCACAGTTCACAGTGTCCAGCCACGTGACCTGCGCCTGCCAGGTGTTGCACGGGCACTACCAGGCAGAGGTCCAGATTGGGTACCATCTGATGACACATGTCCACTGGAATCGTGTCCCTGTTGGGACTGTCCAGGACCCCATGCACGTGGCCTGCTGCATCTTGGTGTGGACTGCACAGCACCAGCAGCACTGCTGTTGCTACCACCATAATGGGAGCAGGCATGTGCAGTAGCATGTTCACACAGACCTTCAACAGGTGATGTAGCTGGCCTACGTCCACATGCCCGATGCCTCACTCACACCAGATGTTCAAGCACAGACATTCCACGTTCGAGGATTGACATGCCACGGTCAAGGACTTCCACCATGTCACCAATCTTCTATCCAAAACATCTGCAAGATGATGGTGAGCATTTGCAAGTGTCTGGATGTTGTCAGTTAATGAACAGACAGCAGCCCTCTGAAGCCTCAGACCGTCTCTGTTGTGTCATTCAGCAAGTGCCTGTGCCTCCATTACAACCCAAAACACGCGCCTGCTGACTCCAGCTGATGTGCTTGGTCCCACAAGGGCATGTTGGCCAGTGGTCCTCCTATGAGCAGTGCTGGGCACATGCCTGTGTGGGTCATCACCAGTCTGTTGACTGGGAGCATGATGTGCAGGCACACCTTCCATAGTCACCACACTTCCCTGTTCCATGCTACTACCTGCCAACTGTCCTTCCTGTATGGCCGGTGGTGATGGGGTATGTGCAGTCAGGGGAATTGTGTGCGAGGATGAGGGGGAGACAGATGGAATGGCAACCAATGGCACAGATTCAGCCCCTGACAACCCTGCCTGTGCCTCAATCATACTATCATCATCACTGCTAGAGTCTGTGGTGACACCAACATCAGGTGGACCGCAGGAGGGCAATGCACCTACATCAACACCTGTGAGGGGAAGACAAGAACTATACATTACAAGTTATACCAGACACACAAACACACATACACACAGAAAGACAGGCACACATACACACACACACACACACACACACACACACACTTGTGCACAGAAAGACAGGCACACACACACACACACACACACACACACACACACACAGAAAGACAGACAGGCACACACACACACACACACACACACACACACACACACACACACAGAGACACAGACAGACACACACAGAGACACAGACAGACACACACAGACATATAGACACACAGACAGATAGACACACACAGACAGACACACACAGACAGAGACAGACAGACACACACAGGCAAACACAGACACACACGCTACATGCAGGTGACATGGCAGATGATATTCAGCTTAGGCAATTATAATTTCAGCTTAGGCAATTATAGTGGTAGTCATCATACATCCCTAGGTTGCACACAACAGCAAGCATATGGTATAGCGGATGGCATGCACCTTACATAATTATAGTGGTGGTCAGCATACATAACTGTATTGCACCATTTGTGTTAGTAACCTATGCCCCATACCTGCAACACAATGCATGCACTTTGCACCACTGCACTGCCATGGTGTGTGCAACATACACCACACTTCACTAGACCATCACTGACCTTTGTACATCTGCCACTGAAGCTTTGTGTTGGCCACTGCCCCTATGTGTGAGAACATGAGCAGTAGGGTATGTCGACTGCATACTATGTTTGCTGGAGCCCTAGCTTGCATATCTCCCCTAAAGCAGTGCATGTCTGTTCAACATTATTCTGCCTACCCTGAGCTGACTGTAGACATTGTGCATGCAGCTGTACACACGTTTGACATGGCTGTCCCTACTTTGCAATGGTGCCACAGACCAGCACAGGTTTACAGTACACCGGCCTACTGTGTGGCGTATGAACTTGCCAATCACATGTAGTATGTCTTCTGCTAATGTGTTGAATGACATGCATACATGTGTAACACAATGGTGTTCTTTCCAATCTACAGTACAGTAATGGTGTCCCGATGCAGGGACGTGTTATACTAACATGGGTCTTCAGCTGATGCAATGTCTGTCCACCCTACAAATATGCAGGGACATACTGCACATTGAGCTGATGTGCATAGCCATTGCAGGGCATCATGTGGCTTCACAATTGCTATACAGTGTGAGCTACTGACACGGTTCATAGCCATGACTATGTTCACATACAATACATATCTAATGTGGAATGTGACCCACATCACCGAGGTATATACACAATAAACCCTAATGTGGAATGCGTGACACAGGTCACAGAAGGGTATACGGATGACACCCCTGCACATCTGCAACCATACTACCGATACCTGCCAACTATGCCCACATGTGGCTAACTTACTAGTTCTCTATGTCCCACATGCCATCTGTGTACCTCACATACAGAGGAGCAGGCATGTCAGTGATGTCTGACACCAGCAAGGTGAATCTACTGTATCTGTGGCTTGATGCGGATGTATGTGTATGTTGTGCAACACATGTATGTATCTGGATACTGTATAGGTGAATGCTTCCATGTGGTGACACACTCCAGATGTTCAAGACATGTTATGTGGTGGTTTCATGTTATGCCTACACAAGCTGTGCACAGGCCTGTATGATTAGTGTTTCACATCTGCAATATCACCATTACACAAAGGCCATAGTTGTATTGTGTCGAGCCAATGTACAACAGGGTGTACACACATGTACATCACTTCTACTGTGTGCTTTGCGTCATGTCTCTGGCCATCCTCCATGGCCATCTGTACACATGTGCAGTCCAATGGTTGTGATGACTATCTTATTTCACATGTCAGTGTTATCCCATATGACATACACCCATAGATGTCATATGCTCCATAGAGGACAGGGTTATGCAGAAAGTGTGGTATGTATGGGATGTGAGACATATTTTGCAGGATAGTTGAGCAATGTTGCAGTCAGCCCACTACATGCCATGGACATTTCTGCTAGCACATGACATTGTGTGACATTCATAGCAAGGGTATACTCCACAAGGATGTATCCTGTGGGTCGGGCATACTCCAGCTCCAACACATTTAGTGTGTGTGCACACATATGCTCTCTGTACAGTACTGTTCATATACCCAACATGTGTAATGCTGATATGTAGTACCTGTCCCTACAGTGGAACACACCTCCACCATTGTATTCACTGTTGTCCACACATCTGGCAATGACAGTTTGGAAGGTTTAGTGCAGGTGTTTCATATAGTCTACAATTGTGTCACATAGGTAAACAGTGTGATGCATTGCAGGTCTGACCAGTGTCCATTACCAGGACTGCCATACATTATGTGTACGTGTGTTATGGCAGATAGCATGCAATTAATATGTTCTGTGCATTATCAAGCCTGGTAAATAATAATCTCAAACAGGCTGCTGTCGCTGCAAACCACCAGAGGTACCTAAACAGGGGTGTCACAGCAGTAAGATCATTATCCACACCTGTGTGGTAGCTACAGGGTGCAATGTGTATGTTAGCACATAAGCCAGTCCAATACACTATACTATGGAGTATGCACATCTGTGCATACATAGAGTAGCAGACTATAGTATGTGGCATGTGTGCACACATGCCTTGCATATGATGCTACATTGTATATTGTACAGTAACACATGTAACTGTGATATATGGTTGTGTTTTATGTGCAGTAGTGACTTACCAGGCAACTCCAGGCTCGGTGGTTGAGAGACACCCACCTCCACAATACCAGCCAACGCTTGTGGATGGAGGTCTGCAGGTGTCCCCAGGTTGGTCAGTAGCTCCTTGGTACGTATGAGTGGGGGGGTGGTGAGTGGCCCCCCACCTGTTGCACCTTGTTCCCTGGCAATTGAATTAGCACGCTGTTTCGCTCATCTTATCTGGTCAGTGCAGTGTCGGCGCACCTGCTGATAGGTGCGATTGTGACCGCCAACATCATTTACCTTCCTGCAGAGTTCCTCCCACAGGGCATCCTGCTGCTGTGCATCCTGTGGCACATAGCTGAAGAGCGTTGTGTAGTTGAGGAGGTATGTGATGAGGACCTCATCCTCCATGCGGCTGTATGGCAGCAGTCGGCTACGTGGCATACCTGGAAGACATAACGATGGAGACAGGTCACAGTAACTCACAGAGAAGTACAGCAGTACAGCTGAACATACATGTGTATCACATTTATTAAGTTTACAAATACGTCTTTGTAGATCTACATGACACTAACACCACTGATATGTATAAGACACGCACATTTGACACCTACTGGTGATGTGATGTTATCGCCATATGTGTGTGTCATGTGATGACATTGCTCATACACCATGTGGATGGTGTCTAGACGTGGGCATGTCTGTTTGCCTATAGTGGTGTTTCTACCTATCAGCACATGCCTGGATGTGTTCACATTAATGCAATCAACCTTAATGCTGTGTATATTCTACATATATAGTCATACATAGCCGTTAGGGACATGACCTGTGACCCTACAGGCTTGCAAGCATGTATGTGTTTTGCCAAATACATCTACATTGCACTGTACAGCTGTGTAGTATCCTGCCATGTTTGGCCTGTGTTGCGCATGTGTAACACATGGGACAATAGCTAGCCTGATGGTATTTGCAGGGTTGGATATCAACTATGGCATGTATGGTCATAGTGATGTGGTAGGCTATATGCCCTGGGCCATTTATGAGCCTAGGCAGACAGGTTACCTAGCTGTAGGCAACAGACAGGTAATATTCAGTGGCCAGTTCAAGCAGTGCCACAGAACTGATACACATGGTTACTGATATATTTGGCATGCGGTCATCACACCATGTCACAGAGAGGGGCGATGTGCATCTTCGCTGGACAGGTTCATAGGTTCATAGATGCATAGTATGGCAAATGTATGTTAAGTGTATGGGACAGGGATCTGTCAGGCATGTTGTGATCCTTGTACTAGAAAGGTGGATATCCATGATGTATGTGTTTATTTGGGTTCAGGATGTGTGAAGTGTAGCATGTCCAACACCTCTGGGTTGGACATGGCTTTATTCAAGGTAGGCTGCATGCTACATAATGCAGCTAGGGATTGTGAAGGGCAGTGTAGGCCATCTACACATGGGCAATAACCCTTAAAGGAAATATGTGATCTATTATGGGTCACATGGGTGTTGAGTATAGCTGAGCAGTTATCTCTATATTCCTGGATGGCACCCCGTCATGATTAGGGGTGCCACAACATATGACTACCTGTCTTTTGTGGTGATGTAACTATCAAAGGGAAGTACTGTCCAGCTGCATCTCATACACACAGTGCCATTATGCTGACCGCTGCCTAGGTGGTAGTTTATGGGTACAGGGTTTGTAACACAGGGGATGACAATGCAATACTTAGCTGTCAGAATGTGGCCATACATCACACACCACACATCTGACACACTAATGTCCGTCTGTTGAACGCAGCACACAATGAGTCGACTACTGCTCCTAGTTCATTGTCATTTGTAGACATCAATACGCTGATGCCTTCTGTGTTAGTCTATGTGGTATAGATACCAAAGAGGGGGAGTACCAGGAATGACCCCTGTATTACTGTGGCTGGCACTGGTTTGATGTGTGTCTATTCGGACACCTTCTGTAGTGTGGGTTCTGCTAACAGCCCAGTTGCCAACCACTCCTGTGACATAGGAATATACACCTAGTTTACTGAGTGTTGCTGGAACACAGTATGGGTGATCGTCTCCTACGACCTGGCAAGGTCATGATATGCAGTGTGAATCAACCCTACTGTCATCTACATCTGTACCAAGTACATCAATTACATTGATCACGGTTCATGGCCGTACAGACCAGACTCAGCAGGGTAGTTGTGCACTATGTCCCATTATCAATGGTGTCTCCCTCTTTGTGGGGTGTGATAACTGTTGCCGTGCACCATTCGGTGTGTACACAGCCTGACATGGCACTATGATTGAACATGATGAGTATGCGGATACCTGAATGTTCTTACATTTGTGTAGGATACACCCTGGGATGCTGACAGGTCCCATGAAAGCTGTATGTATGGCATTACAGAGTGCAGCTTGTACCTGCATAGTCGTTAGTAATATATCCATGTACACTACCGGGCCCCTGTACTAAGTGTACCTGTTGGGGGTGAGGGGGGTGGGAGTGGGTTTAGGTTCTCCAAGACCCTATCTGGATGAGCGGGTGCTATTTCTGTAGGTGCAGTACTTTTCATGCCATAGTGTTGTGCAGCATGGCAGGTCTTGTTGTTGCCATTATGATTAACGACACAGCTATAGAATGCTCTGTGCTTGGCCTCATAATATGTGGCTGATTGATTTCACGGTAGCTTTGCGTGGTTTCATATGGTGTACCTCACGGTAGCTTTGCATGGTTTCATATGGTGTACCTGCATCTTACTGAGGCTGACCAGGGATCACCTACACTCATGTGTGTTCACTCTTGCAACAGTTACTACCTTCTGTGGTACAGTTTAAAGCATGGTACCACCAGTTTGCCTACTTGTTTGTGTTGGGTTGACTCCTGGTTCTGTTTCAATGGCACAATCACTGCACATATGTGACTGCTTAAGGTTCATTTGTGTAGGATTCAGCATGTGCACATGCATTGCCCATCTGCATGGGTGCCATGGCACTCACCACTCTGCTCTTAGGGAACATAACATTGGCATTGGAGACCAACTATGTGTAGCACACTGTTAGCCCTGTTTGTGTGACTACTGTGATGCAGGTCAGTGGGGTCGATGGAATCCAACATGCATTGAGCGCAGGTGCTGGTACATGAGGAGTCTTCACAGTTCATAATGGAATAACTGAGAGCAGCCAATATTATGGTTCAGTCTCAGACCTAATCTTCCCCATTACTGCACATTATGGCAGTTGGGAAGTCCGCGACCTGGTGGGTGATCTGTCTCAAGGTGCATTTTGAATTCCACTGTGGCACAAAGGTAGTTGCTCCAAAAC